>NC_091285.1:620955247-621239058 GCF_032444005.1 Ranitomeya imitator | reverse complement strand
ATCCTTTCCATGTACTGAGAGAAGCGTTAACACGCAATTGTGTGGCGGAAAAATATTGCATCTTAATTGTTTTCATCTTATCTTCATTTATGACCCAAATAACAAAGAGTATATTTTCTAAGATATGGTTATGCTTTCAACCACACAATATTTGCAAAGATCAAAAGAAAAAAATTATAATTGAAAAAATGTAAACGGTTTTTGAAACATTTTGGACAATGTTCTTTTTTTCATATCATGTTCTTTCTTACAAAACAAAATGAGAGTAATCTTTCAATTTTTACCCTGGCCATTGGGAACATTTTGGACTCAAACATCCTGCCGTTCTCCTAAATATCAGAGGTATGGTTACAAAGACTGACAACACCTCTGTACGCAGCTGTTAACACAGGATCTAGGAATCACAAAAGGTGATGTCACAGATGACCCTGCAGCCCCTGAATTCAGAAGAATTTTTTATATCGTCAATGTCTGTTCATTGCAGCAAATGTACGTGCGCATTTCCAGATCCAAAAAAAAACAGGATGTTTGAGTCTAAAATGACCCGGCGTCCAGTGTCTAAATTTCTCGTTTTCATTTTTAATAAAGATCGTGATATGGTAAAATATATATTGTCAAACATTATAATAAAATCTTAGAAACCTGTTGTAAGCAATCATTAATTTTCTGAAGAACTATCCCATTTCATTTTTTTTTTCTTATAGAATGTATGTCGTAGGGGGTGTGCCCAGTCGGCTCCAGTGGCGCAATCGGTCAGCGCGCGGTACTTATAAAGCAGTAACTGTCGAGTGATGCCGAGGTTGTGAGTTCGACCCTCACCTGGAGCATTCTATTCTTGCCTTCGTTTTGTATTTTTTACTACTGAAGTCGTTGAAACGGTTCATGATCTAGCGCCAAGATTAAGAGAGAAATTTCAACGAGATATTTGTTGTTTAAGTTTTTGTATTTTTAAAAATTGCCGCAGGTTGGACAAGTCTACTG
The DNA here is from genome assembly GCF_032444005.1 of Ranitomeya imitator. Lineage (NCBI taxonomy): Eukaryota > Metazoa > Chordata > Amphibia > Anura > Dendrobatidae > Ranitomeya > Ranitomeya imitator. Next base: position 621,238,077 of record NC_091285.1, on the reverse strand, counting down.
AGTCCCACCGTAATCTGGTGTCATAATTGAAAGGGAAATGTGGAAGCTATCTATTTAGTTTTTCAGGCTTCTGGTAGTCCAATAAACTTTCCATCATCGGCATTAGTAACGTACAGTGACCCGACAAAGTTAGCCCTGGCTCTCTTGTAAAATAAAGATGCATGTGCATTCGGACGGTTTGTTTCAATTTGGAGTTCAAACTTACAAGATCGTTCGTGATAACTCAATCAAAATTGAGTGCTGCACTCTTGTGGTAACCAAAAAAAGTCTAGATTTTTAAGCTACTCCATCAAGCCCCAGTGGCCTAATGGATAAGGCACTGGCCTCCTAAGCCAGGGATTGTGGGTTCAAGTCCCATCTGGGGTGCTTGTTGATTTCCCTTTCCGACAGCTTCTCATGGAAGTTTGATGGTGCATGTGTAAACCGTTCTCCTTGTCTTGTTTCTTCGTAAATTAGTTCTTGCAAACCTCTACCCTTTACAACGATCCTTTCCATGTACTGAGAGAAGCGTTAACACGCAATTGTGTGGCGGAAAAATATTGCATCTTAATTGTTTTCATCTTATCTTCATTTATGACCCAAATAACAAAGAGTATATTTTCTAAGATATGGTTATGCTTTCAACCACACAATATTTGCAAAGATCAAAAGAAAAAAATTATAATTGAAAAAATGTAAACGGTTTTTGAAACATTTTGGACAATGTTCTTTTTTTCATATCATGTTCTTTCTTACAAAACAAAATGAGAGTAATCTTTCAATTTTTACCCTGGCCATTGGGAACATTTTGGACTCAAACATCCTGCCGTTCTCCTAAATATCAGAGGTATGGTTACAAAGACTGACAACACCTCTGTACGCAGCTGTTAACACAGGATCTAGGAATCACAAAAGGTGATGTCACAGATGACCCTGCAGCCCCTGAATTCAGAAGAATTTTTTATATCGTCAATGTCTGTTCATTGCAGCAAATGTACGTGCGCATTTCCAGATCCAAAAAAAAACAGGATGTTTGAGTCTAAAATGACCCGGCGTCCAGTGTCTAAATTTCTCGTTTTCATTTTTAATAAAGATCGTGATATGGTAAAATATATATTGTCAAACATTATAATAAAATCTTAGAAACCTGTTGTAAGCAATCATTAATTTTCTGAAGAACTATCCCATTTCATTTTTTTTTTCTTATAGAATGTATGTCGTAGGGGGTGTGCCCAGTCGGCTCCAGTGGCGCAATCGGTCAGCGCGCGGTACTTATAAAGCAGTAACTGTCGAGTGATGCCGAGGTTGTGAGTTCGACCCTCACCTGGAGCATTCTATTCTTGCCTTCGTTTTGTATTTTTTACTACTGAAGTCGTTGAAACGGTTCATGATCTAGCGCCAAGATTAAGAGAGAAATTTCAACGAGATATTTGTTGTTTAAGTTTTTGTATTTTTAAAAATTGCCGCAGGTTGGACAAGTCTACTGAGTCCCACCGTAATCTGGTGTCATAATTGAAAGGGAAATGTGGAAGCTATCTATTTAGTTTTTCAGGCTTCTGGTAGTCCAATAAACTTTCCATCATCGGCATTAGTAACGTACAGTGACCCGACAAAGTTAGCCCTGGCTCTCTTGTAAAATAAAGATGCATGTGCATTCGGACGGTTTGTTTCAATTTGGAGTTCAAACTTACAAGATCGTTCGTGATAACTCAATCAAAATTGAGTGCTGCACTCTTGTGGTAACCAAAAAAAGTCTAGATTTTTAAGCTACTCCATCAAGCCCCAGTGGCCTAATGGATAAGGCACTGGCCTCCTAAGCCAGGGATTGTGGGTTCAAGTCCCATCTGGGGTGCTTGTTGATTTCCCTTTCCGACAGCTTCTCATGGAAGTTTGATGGTGCATGTGTAAACCGTTCTCCTTGTCTTGTTTCTTCGTAAATTAGTTCTTGCAAACCTCTACCCTTTACAACGATCCTTTCCATGTACTGAGAGAAGCGTTAACACGCAATTGTGTGGCGGAAAAATATTGCATCTTAATTGTTTTCATCTTATCTTCATTTATGACCCAAATAACAAAGAGTATATTTTCTAAGATATGGTTATGCTTTCAACCACACAATATTTGCAAAGATCAAAAGAAAAAAATTATAATTGAAAAAATGTAAACGGTTTTTGAAACATTTTGGACAATGTTCTTTTTTTCATATCATGTTCTTTCTTACAAAACAAAATGAGAGTAATCTTTCAATTTTTACCCTGGCCATTGGGAACATTTTGGACTCAAACATCCTGCCGTTCTCCTAAATATCAGAGGTATGGTTACAAAGACTGACAACACCTCTGTACGCAGCTGTTAACACAGGATCTAGGAATCACAAAAGGTGATGTCACAGATGACCCTGCAGCCCCTGAATTCAGAAGAATTTTTTATATCGTCAATGTCTGTTCATTGCAGCAAATGTACGTGCGCATTTCCAGATCCAAAAAAAACAGGATGTTTGAGTCTAAAATGACCCGGCGTCCAGTGTCTAAATTTCTCGTTTTCATTTTTAATAAAGATCGTGATATGGTAAAATATATATTGTCAAACATTATAATAAAATCTTAGAAACCTGTTGTAAGCAATCATTAATTTTCTGAAGAACTATCCCATTTCATTTTTTTTTTCTTATAGAATGTATGTCGTAGGGGGTGTGCCCAGTCGGCTCCAGTGGCGCAATCGGTCAGCGCGCGGTACTTATAAAGCAGTAACTGTCGAGTGATGCCGAGGTTGTGAGTTCGACCCTCACCTGGAGCATTCTATTCTTGCCTTCGTTTTGTATTTTTTACTACTGAAGTCGTTGAAACGGTTCATGATCTAGCGCCAAGATTAAGAGAGAAATTTCAACGAGATATTTGTTGTTTAAGTTTTTGTATTTTTAAAAATTGCCGCAGGTTGGACAAGTCTACTGAGTCCCACCGTAATCTGGTGTCATAATTGAAAGGGAAATGTGGAAGCTATCTATTTAGTTTTTCAGGCTTCTGGTAGTCCAATAAACTTTCCATCATCGGCATTAGTAACGTACAGTGACCCGACAAAGTTAGCCCTGGCTCTCTTGTAAAATAAAGATGCATGTGCATTCGGACGGTTTGTTTCAATTTGGAGTTCAAACTTACAAGATCGTTCGTGATAACTCAATCAAAATTGAGTGCTGCACTCTTGTGGTAACCAAAAAAAGTCTAGATTTTTAAGCTACTCCATCAAGCCCCAGTGGCCTAATGGATAAGGCACTGGCCTCCTAAGCCAGGGATTGTGGGTTCAAGTCCCATCTGGGGTGCTTGTTGATTTCCCTTTCCGACAGCTTCTCATGGAAGTTTGATGGTGCATGTGTAAACCGTTCTCCTTGTCTTGTTTCTTCGTAAATTAGTTCTTGCAAACCTCTACCCTTTACAACGATCCTTTCCATGTACTGAGAGAAGCGTTAACACGCAATTGTGTGGCGGAAAAATATTGCATCTTAATTGTTTTCATCTTATCTTCATTTATGACCCAAATAACAAAGAGTATATTTTCTAAGATATGGTTATGCTTTCAACCACACAATATTTGCAAAGATCAAAAGAAAAAAATTATAATTGAAAAAATGTAAACGGTTTTTGAAACATTTTGGACAATGTTCTTTTTTTCATATCATGTTCTTTCTTACAAAACAAAATGAGAGTAATCTTTCAATTTTTACCCTGGCCATTGGGAACATTTTGGACTCAAACATCCTGCCGTTCTCCTAAATATCAGAGGTATGGTTACAAAGACTGACAACACCTCTGTACGCAGCTGTTAACACAGGATCTAGGAATCACAAAAGGTGATGTCACAGATGACCCTGCAGCCCCTGAATTCAGAAGAATTTTTTATATCGTCAATGTCTGTTCATTGCAGCAAATGTACGTGCGCATTTCCAGATCCAAAAAAAAACAGGATGTTTGAGTCTAAAATGACCCGGCGTCCAGTGTCTAAATTTCTCGTTTTCATTTTTAATAAAGATCGTGATATGGTAAAATATATATTGTCAAACATTATAATAAAATCTTAGAAACCTGTTGTAAGCAATCATTAATTTTCTGAAGAACTATCCCATTTCATTTTTTTTTTCTTATAGAATGTATGTCGTAGGGGGTGTGCCCAGTCGGCTCCAGTGGCGCAATCGGTCAGCGCGCGGTACTTATAAAGCAGTAACTGTCGAGTGATGCCGAGGTTGTGAGTTCGACCCTCACCTGGAGCATTCTATTCTTGCCTTCGTTTTGTATTTTTTACTACTGAAGTCGTTGAAACGGTTCATGATCTAGCGCCAAGATTAAGAGAGAAATTTCAACGAGATATTTGTTGTTTAAGTTTTTGTATTTTTAAAAATTGCCGCAGGTTGGACAAGTCTACTGAGTCCCACCGTAATCTGGTGTCATAATTGAAAGGGAAATGTGGAAGCTATCTATTTAGTTTTTCAGGCTTCTGGTAGTCCAATAAACTTTCCATCATCGGCATTAGTAACGTACAGTGACCCGACAAAGTTAGCCCTGGCTCTCTTGTAAAATAAAGATGCATGTGCATTCGGACGGTTTGTTTCAATTTGGAGTTCAAACTTACAAGATCGTTCGTGATAACTCAATCAAAATTGAGTGCTGCACTCTTGTGGTAACCAAAAAAAGTCTAGATTTTTAAGCTACTCCATCAAGCCCCAGTGGCCTAATGGATAAGGCACTGGCCTCCTAAGCCAGGGATTGTGGGTTCAAGTCCCATCTGGGGTGCTTGTTGATTTCCCTTTCCGACAGCTTCTCATGGAAGTTTGATGGTGCATGTGTAAACCGTTCTCCTTGTCTTGTTTCTTCGTAAATTAGTTCTTGCAAACCTCTACCCTTTACAACGATCCTTTCCATGTACTGAGAGAAGCGTTAACACGCAATTGTGTGGCGGAAAAATATTGCATCTTAATTGTTTTCATCTTATCTTCATTTATGACCCAAATAACAAAGAGTATATTTTCTAAGATATGGTTATGCTTTCAACCACACAATATTTGCAAAGATCAAAAGAAAAAAATTATAATTGAAAAAATGTAAACGGTTTTTGAAACATTTTGGACAATGTTCTTTTTTTCATATCATGTTCTTTCTTACAAAACAAAATGAGAGTAATCTTTCAATTTTTACCCTGGCCATTGGGAACATTTTGGACTCAAACATCCTGCCGTTCTCCTAAATATCAGAGGTATGGTTACAAAGACTGACAACACCTCTGTACGCAGCTGTTAACACAGGATCTAGGAATCACAAAAGGTGATGTCACAGATGACCCTGCAGCCCCTGAATTCAGAAGAATTTTTTATATCGTCAATGTCTGTTCATTGCAGCAAATGTACGTGCGCATTTCCAGATCCAAAAAAAAACAGGATGTTTGAGTCTAAAATGACCCGGCGTCCAGTGTCTAAATTTCTCGTTTTCATTTTTAATAAAGATCGTGATATGGTAAAATATATATTGTCAAACATTATAATAAAATCTTAGAAACCTGTTGTAAGCAATCATTAATTTTCTGAAGAACTATCCCATTTCATTTTTTTTTTCTTATAGAATGTATGTCGTAGGGGGTGTGCCCAGTCGGCTCCAGTGGCGCAATCGGTCAGCGCGCGGTACTTATAAAGCAGTAACTGTCGAGTGATGCCGAGGTTGTGAGTTCGACCCTCACCTGGAGCATTCTATTCTTGCCTTCGTTTTGTATTTTTTACTACTGAAGTCGTTGAAACGGTTCATGATCTAGCGCCAAGATTAAGAGAGAAATTTCAACGAGATATTTGTTGTTTAAGTTTTTGTATTTTTAAAAATTGCCGCAGGTTGGACAAGTCTACTGAGTCCCACCGTAATCTGGTGTCATAATTGAAAGGGAAATGTGGAAGCTATCTATTTAGTTTTTCAGGCTTCTGGTAGTCCAATAAACTTTCCATCATCGGCATTAGTAACGTACAGTGACCCGACAAAGTTAGCCCTGGCTCTCTTGTAAAATAAAGATGCATGTGCATTCGGACGGTTTGTTTCAATTTGGAGTTCAAACTTACAAGATCGTTCGTGATAACTCAATCAAAATTGAGTGCTGCACTCTTGTGGTAACCAAAAAAAGTCTAGATTTTTAAGCTACTCCATCAAGCCCCAGTGGCCTAATGGATAAGGCACTGGCCTCCTAAGCCAGGGATTGTGGGTTCAAGTCCCATCTGGGGTGCTTGTTGATTTCCCTTTCCGACAGCTTCTCATGGAAGTTTGATGGTGCATGTGTAAACCGTTCTCCTTGTCTTGTTTCTTCGTAAATTAGTTCTTGCAAACCTCTACCCTTTACAACGATCCTTTCCATGTACTGAGAGAAGCGTTAACACGCAATTGTGTGGCGGAAAAATATTGCATCTTAATTGTTTTCATCTTATCTTCATTTATGACCCAAATAACAAAGAGTATATTTTCTAAGATATGGTTATGCTTTCAACCACACAATATTTGCAAAGATCAAAAGAAAAAAATTATAATTGAAAAAATGTAAACGGTTTTTGAAACATTTTGGACAATGTTCTTTTTTTCATATCATGTTCTTTCTTACAAAACAAAATGAGAGTAATCTTTCAATTTTTACCCTGGCCATTGGGAACATTTTGGACTCAAACATCCTGCCGTTCTCCTAAATATCAGAGGTATGGTTACAAAGACTGACAACACCTCTGTACGCAGCTGTTAACACAGGATCTAGGAATCACAAAAGGTGATGTCACAGATGACCCTGCAGCCCCTGAATTCAGAAGAATTTTTTATATCGTCAATGTCTGTTCATTGCAGCAAATGTACGTGCGCATTTCCAGATCCAAAAAAAAACAGGATGTTTGAGTCTAAAATGACCCGGCGTCCAGTGTCTAAATTTCTCGTTTTCATTTTTAATAAAGATCGTGATATGGTAAAATATATATTGTCAAACATTATAATAAAATCTTAGAAACCTGTTGTAAGCAATCATTAATTTTCTGAAGAACTATCCCATTTCATTTTTTTTTTCTTATAGAATGTATGTCGTAGGGGGTGTGCCCAGTCGGCTCCAGTGGCGCAATCGGTCAGCGCGCGGTACTTATAAAGCAGTAACTGTCGAGTGATGCCGAGGTTGTGAGTTCGACCCTCACCTGGAGCATTCTATTCTTGCCTTCGTTTTGTATTTTTTACTACTGAAGTCGTTGAAACGGTTCATGATCTAGCGCCAAGATTAAGAGAGAAATTTCAACGAGATATTTGTTGTTTAAGTTTTTGTATTTTTAAAAATTGCCGCAGGTTGGACAAGTCTACTGAGTCCCACCGTAATCTGGTGTCATAATTGAAAGGGAAATGTGGAAGCTATCTATTTAGTTTTTCAGGCTTCTGGTAGTCCAATAAACTTTCCATCATCGGCATTAGTAACGTACAGTGACCCGACAAAGTTAGCCCTGGCTCTCTTGTAAAATAAAGATGCATGTGCATTCGGACGGTTTGTTTCAATTTGGAGTTCAAACTTACAAGATCGTTCGTGATAACTCAATCAAAATTGAGTGCTGCACTCTTGTGGTAACCAAAAAAAGTCTAGATTTTTAAGCTACTCCATCAAGCCCCAGTGGCCTAATGGATAAGGCACTGGCCTCCTAAGCCAGGGATTGTGGGTTCAAGTCCCATCTGGGGTGCTTGTTGATTTCCCTTTCCGACAGCTTCTCATGGAAGTTTGATGGTGCATGTGTAAACCGTTCTCCTTGTCTTGTTTCTTCGTAAATTAGTTCTTGCAAACCTCTACCCTTTACAACGATCCTTTCCATGTACTGAGAGAAGCGTTAACACGCAATTGTGTGGCGGAAAAATATTGCATCTTAATTGTTTTCATCTTATCTTCATTTATGACCCAAATAACAAAGAGTATATTTTCTAAGATATGGTTATGCTTTCAACCACACAATATTTGCAAAGATCAAAAGAAAAAAATTATAATTGAAAAAATGTAAACGGTTTTTGAAACATTTTGGACAATGTTCTTTTTTTCATATCATGTTCTTTCTTACAAAACAAAATGAGAGTAATCTTTCAATTTTTACCCTGGCCATTGGGAACATTTTGGACTCAAACATCCTGCCGTTCTCCTAAATATCAGAGGTATGGTTACAAAGACTGACAACACCTCTGTACGCAGCTGTTAACACAGGATCTAGGAATCACAAAAGGTGATGTCACAGATGACCCTGCAGCCCCTGAATTCAGAAGAATTTTTTATATCGTCAATGTCTGTTCATTGCAGCAAATGTACGTGCGCATTTCCAGATCCAAAAAAAAACAGGATGTTTGAGTCTAAAATGACCCGGCGTCCAGTGTCTAAATTTCTCGTTTTCATTTTTAATAAAGATCGTGATATGGTAAAATATATATTGTCAAACATTATAATAAAATCTTAGAAACCTGTTGTAAGCAATCATTAATTTTCTGAAGAACTATCCCATTTCATTTTTTTTTTCTTATAGAATGTATGTCGTAGGGGGTGTGCCCAGTCGGCTCCAGTGGCGCAATCGGTCAGCGCGCGGTACTTATAAAGCAGTAACTGTCGAGTGATGCCGAGGTTGTGAGTTCGACCCTCACCTGGAGCATTCTATTCTTGCCTTCGTTTTGTATTTTTTACTACTGAAGTCGTTGAAACGGTTCATGATCTAGCGCCAAGATTAAGAGAGAAATTTCAACGAGATATTTGTTGTTTAAGTTTTTGTATTTTTAAAAATTGCCGCAGGTTGGACAAGTCTACTGAGTCCCACCGTAATCTGGTGTCATAATTGAAAGGGAAATGTGGAAGCTATCTATTTAGTTTTTCAGGCTTCTGGTAGTCCAATAAACTTTCCATCATCGGCATTAGTAACGTACAGTGACCCGACAAAGTTAGCCCTGGCTCTCTTGTAAAATAAAGATGCATGTGCATTCGGACGGTTTGTTTCAATTTGGAGTTCAAACTTACAAGATCGTTCGTGATAACTCAATCAAAATTGAGTGCTGCACTCTTGTGGTAACCAAAAAAAGTCTAGATTTTTAAGCTACTCCATCAAGCCCCAGTGGCCTAATGGATAAGGCACTGGCCTCCTAAGCCAGGGATTGTGGGTTCAAGTCCCATCTGGGGTGCTTGTTGATTTCCCTTTCCGACAGCTTCTCATGGAAGTTTGATGGTGCATGTGTAAACCGTTCTCCTTGTCTTGTTTCTTCGTAAATTAGTTCTTGCAAACCTCTACCCTTTACAACGATCCTTTCCATGTACTGAGAGAAGCGTTAACACGCAATTGTGTGGCGGAAAAATATTGCATCTTAATTGTTTTCATCTTATCTTCATTTATGACCCAAATAACAAAGAGTATATTTTCTAAGATATGGTTATGCTTTCAACCACACAATATTTGCAAAGATCAAAAGAAAAAAATTATAATTGAAAAAATGTAAACGGTTTTTGAAACATTTTGGACAATGTTCTTTTTTTCATATCATGTTCTTTCTTACAAAACAAAATGAGAGTAATCTTTCAATTTTTACCCTGGCCATTGGGAACATTTTGGACTCAAACATCCTGCCGTTCTCCTAAATATCAGAGGTATGGTTACAAAGACTGACAACACCTCTGTACGCAGCTGTTAACACAGGATCTAGGAATCACAAAAGGTGATGTCACAGATGACCCTGCAGCCCCTGAATTCAGAAGAATTTTTTATATCGTCAATGTCTGTTCATTGCAGCAAATGTACGTGCGCATTTCCAGATCCAAAAAAAAACAGGATGTTTGAGTCTAAAATGACCCGGCGTCCAGTGTCTAAATTTCTCGTTTTCATTTTTAATAAAGATCGTGATATGGTAAAATATATATTGTCAAACATTATAATAAAATCTTAGAAACCTGTTGTAAGCAATCATTAATTTTCTGAAGAACTATCCCATTTCATTTTTTTTTTCTTATAGAATGTATGTCGTAGGGGGTGTGCCCAGTCGGCTCCAGTGGCGCAATCGGTCAGCGCGCGGTACTTATAAAGCAGTAACTGTCGAGTGATGCCGAGGTTGTGAGTTCGACCCTCACCTGGAGCATTCTATTCTTGCCTTCGTTTTGTATTTTTTACTACTGAAGTCGTTGAAACGGTTCATGATCTAGCGCCAAGATTAAGAGAGAAATTTCAACGAGATATTTGTTGTTTAAGTTTTTGTATTTTTAAAAATTGCCGCAGGTTGGACAAGTCTACTGAGTCCCACCGTAATCTGGTGTCATAATTGAAAGGGAAATGTGGAAGCTATCTATTTAGTTTTTCAGGCTTCTGGTAGTCCAATAAACTTTCCATCATCGGCATTAGTAACGTACAGTGACCCGACAAAGTTAGCCCTGGCTCTCTTGTAAAATAAAGATGCATGTGCATTCGGACGGTTTGTTTCAATTTGGAGTTCAAACTTACAAGATCGTTCGTGATAACTCAATCAAAATTGAGTGCTGCACTCTTGTGGTAACCAAAAAAAGTCTAGATTTTTAAGCTACTCCATCAAGCCCCAGTGGCCTAATGGATAAGGCACTGGCCTCCTAAGCCAGGGATTGTGGGTTCAAGTCCCATCTGGGGTGCTTGTTGATTTCCCTTTCCGACAGCTTCTCATGGAAGTTTGATGGTGCATGTGTAAACCGTTCTCCTTGTCTTGTTTCTTCGTAAATTAGTTCTTGCAAACCTCTACCCTTTACAACGATCCTTTCCATGTACTGAGAGAAGCGTTAACACGCAATTGTGTGGCGGAAAAATATTGCATCTTAATTGTTTTCATCTTATCTTCATTTATGACCCAAATAACAAAGAGTATATTTTCTAAGATATGGTTATGCTTTCAACCACACAATATTTGCAAAGATCAAAAGAAAAAAATTATAATTGAAAAAATGTAAACGGTTTTTGAAACATTTTGGACAATGTTCTTTTTTTCATATCATGTTCTTTCTTACAAAACAAAATGAGAGTAATCTTTCAATTTTTACCCTGGCCATTGGGAACATTTTGGACTCAAACATCCTGCCGTTCTCCTAAATATCAGAGGTATGGTTACAAAGACTGACAACACCTCTGTACGCAGCTGTTAACACAGGATCTAGGAATCACAAAAGGTGATGTCACAGATGACCCTGCAGCCCCTGAATTCAGAAGAATTTTTTATATCGTCAATGTCTGTTCATTGCAGCAAATGTACGTGCGCATTTCCAGATCCAAAAAAAAACAGGATGTTTGAGTCTAAAATGACCCGGCGTCCAGTGTCTAAATTTCTCGTTTTCATTTTTAATAAAGATCGTGATATGGTAAAATATATATTGTCAAACATTATAATAAAATCTTAGAAACCTGTTGTAAGCAATCATTAATTTTCTGAAGAACTATCCCATTTCATTTTTTTTTTCTTATAGAATGTATGTCGTAGGGGGTGTGCCCAGTCGGCTCCAGTGGCGCAATCGGTCAGCGCGCGGTACTTATAAAGCAGTAACTGTCGAGTGATGCCGAGGTTGTGAGTTCGACCCTCACCTGGAGCATTCTATTCTTGCCTTCGTTTTGTATTTTTTACTACTGAAGTCGTTGAAACGGTTCATGATCTAGCGCCAAGATTAAGAGAGAAATTTCAACGAGATATTTGTTGTTTAAGTTTTTGTATTTTTAAAAATTGCCGCAGGTTGGACAAGTCTACTGAGTCCCACCGTAATCTGGTGTCATAATTGAAAGGGAAATGTGGAAGCTATCTATTTAGTTTTTCAGGCTTCTGGTAGTCCAATAAACTTTCCATCATCGGCATTAGTAACGTACAGTGACCCGACAAAGTTAGCCCTGGCTCTCTTGTAAAATAAAGATGCATGTGCATTCGGACGGTTTGTTTCAATTTGGAGTTCAAACTTACAAGATCGTTCGTGATAACTCAATCAAAATTGAGTGCTGCACTCTTGTGGTAACCAAAAAAAGTCTAGATTTTTAAGCTACTCCATCAAGCCCCAGTGGCCTAATGGATAAGGCACTGGCCTCCTAAGCCAGGGATTGTGGGTTCAAGTCCCATCTGGGGTGCTTGTTGATTTCCCTTTCCGACAGCTTCTCATGGAAGTTTGATGGTGCATGTGTAAACCGTTCTCCTTGTCTTGTTTCTTCGTAAATTAGTTCTTGCAAACCTCTACCCTTTACAACGATCCTTTCCATGTACTGAGAGAAGCGTTAACACGCAATTGTGTGGCGGAAAAATATTGCATCTTAATTGTTTTCATCTTATCTTCATTTATGACCCAAATAACAAAGAGTATATTTTCTAAGATATGGTTATGCTTTCAACCACACAATATTTGCAAAGATCAAAAGAAAAAAATTATAATTGAAAAAATGTAAACGGTTTTTGAAACATTTTGGACAATGTTCTTTTTTTCATATCATGTTCTTTCTTACAAAACAAAATGAGAGTAATCTTTCAATTTTTACCCTGGCCATTGGGAACATTTTGGACTCAAACATCCTGCCGTTCTCCTAAATATCAGAGGTATGGTTACAAAGACTGACAACACCTCTGTACGCAGCTGTTAACACAGGATCTAGGAATCACAAAAGGTGATGTCACAGATGACCCTGCAGCCCCTGAATTCAGAAGAATTTTTTATATCGTCAATGTCTGTTCATTGCAGCAAATGTACGTGCGCATTTCCAGATCCAAAAAAAAACAGGATGTTTGAGTCTAAAATGACCCGGCGTCCAGTGTCTAAATTTCTCGTTTTCATTTTTAATAAAGATCGTGATATGGTAAAATATATATTGTCAAACATTATAATAAAATCTTAGAAACCTGTTGTAAGCAATCATTAATTTTCTGAAGAACTATCCCATTTCATTTTTTTTTTCTTATAGAATGTATGTCGTAGGGGGTGTGCCCAGTCGGCTCCAGTGGCGCAATCGGTCAGCGCGCGGTACTTATAAAGCAGTAACTGTCGAGTGATGCCGAGGTTGTGAGTTCGACCCTCACCTGGAGCATTCTATTCTTGCCTTCGTTTTGTATTTTTTACTACTGAAGTCGTTGAAACGGTTCATGATCTAGCGCCAAGATTAAGAGAGAAATTTCAACGAGATATTTGTTGTTTAAGTTTTTGTATTTTTAAAAATTGCCGCAGGTTGGACAAGTCTACTGAGTCCCACCGTAATCTGGTGTCATAATTGAAAGGGAAATGTGGAAGCTATCTATTTAGTTTTTCAGGCTTCTGGTAGTCCAATAAACTTTCCATCATCGGCATTAGTAACGTACAGTGACCCGACAAAGTTAGCCCTGGCTCTCTTGTAAAATAAAGATGCATGTGCATTCGGACGGTTTGTTTCAATTTGGAGTTCAAACTTACAAGATCGTTCGTGATAACTCAATCAAAATTGAGTGCTGCACTCTTGTGGTAACCAAAAAAAGTCTAGATTTTTAAGCTACTCCATCAAGCCCCAGTGGCCTAATGGATAAGGCACTGGCCTCCTAAGCCAGGGATTGTGGGTTCAAGTCCCATCTGGGGTGCTTGTTGATTTCCCTTTCCGACAGCTTCTCATGGAAGTTTGATGGTGCATGTGTAAACCGTTCTCCTTGTCTTGTTTCTTCGTAAATTAGTTCTTGCAAACCTCTACCCTTTACAACGATCCTTTCCATGTACTGAGAGAAGCGTTAACACGCAATTGTGTGGCGGAAAAATATTGCATCTTAATTGTTTTCATCTTATCTTCATTTATGACCCAAATAACAAAGAGTATATTTTCTAAGATATGGTTATGCTTTCAACCACACAATATTTGCAAAGATCAAAAGAAAAAAATTATAATTGAAAAAATGTAAACGGTTTTTGAAACATTTTGGACAATGTTCTTTTTTTCATATCATGTTCTTTCTTACAAAACAAAATGAGAGTAATCTTTCAATTTTTACCCTGGCCATTGGGAACATTTTGGACTCAAACATCCTGCCGTTCTCCTAAATATCAGAGGTATGGTTACAAAGACTGACAACACCTCTGTACGCAGCTGTTAACACAGGATCTAGGAATCACAAAAGGTGATGTCACAGATGACCCTGCAGCCCCTGAATTCAGAAGAATTTTTTATATCGTCAATGTCTGTTCATTGCAGCAAATGTACGTGCGCATTTCCAGATCCAAAAAAAAACAGGATGTTTGAGTCTAAAATGACCCGGCGTCCAGTGTCTAAATTTCTCGTTTTCATTTTTAATAAAGATCGTGATATGGTAAAATATATATTGTCAAACATTATAATAAAATCTTAGAAACCTGTTGTAAGCAATCATTAATTTTCTGAAGAACTATCCCATTTCATTTTTTTTTTCTTATAGAATGTATGTCGTAGGGGGTGTGCCCAGTCGGCTCCAGTGGCGCAATCGGTCAGCGCGCGGTACTTATAAAGCAGTAACTGTCGAGTGATGCCGAGGTTGTGAGTTCGACCCTCACCTGGAGCATTCTATTCTTGCCTTCGTTTTGTATTTTTTACTACTGAAGTCGTTGAAACGGTTCATGATCTAGCGCCAAGATTAAGAGAGAAATTTCAACGAGATATTTGTTGTTTAAGTTTTTGTATTTTTAAAAATTGCCGCAGGTTGGACAAGTCTACTGAGTCCCACCGTAATCTGGTGTCATAATTGAAAGGGAAATGTGGAAGCTATCTATTTAGTTTTTCAGGCTTCTGGTAGTCCAATAAACTTTCCATCATCGGCATTAGTAACGTACAGTGACCCGACAAAGTTAGCCCTGGCTCTCTTGTAAAATAAAGATGCATGTGCATTCGGACGGTTTGTTTCAATTTGGAGTTCAAACTTACAAGATCGTTCGTGATAACTCAATCAAAATTGAGTGCTGCACTCTTGTGGTAACCAAAAAAAGTCTAGATTTTTAAGCTACTCCATCAAGCCCCAGTGGCCTAATGGATAAGGCACTGGCCTCCTAAGCCAGGGATTGTGGGTTCAAGTCCCATCTGGGGTGCTTGTTGATTTCCCTTTCCGACAGCTTCTCATGGAAGTTTGATGGTGCATGTGTAAACCGTTCTCCTTGTCTTGTTTCTTCGTAAATTAGTTCTTGCAAACCTCTACCCTTTACAACGATCCTTTCCATGTACTGAGAGAAGCGTTAACACGCAATTGTGTGGCGGAAAAATATTGCATCTTAATTGTTTTCATCTTATCTTCATTTATGACCCAAATAACAAAGAGTATATTTTCTAAGATATGGTTATGCTTTCAACCACACAATATTTGCAAAGATCAAAAGAAAAAAATTATAATTGAAAAAATGTAAACGGTTTTTGAAACATTTTGGACAATGTTCTTTTTTTCATATCATGTTCTTTCTTACAAAACAAAATGAGAGTAATCTTTCAATTTTTACCCTGGCCATTGGGAACATTTTGGACTCAAACATCCTGCCGTTCTCCTAAATATCAGAGGTATGGTTACAAAGACTGACAACACCTCTGTACGCAGCTGTTAACACAGGATCTAGGAATCACAAAAGGTGATGTCACAGATGACCCTGCAGCCCCTGAATTCAGAAGAATTTTTTATATCGTCAATGTCTGTTCATTGCAGCAAATGTACGTGCGCATTTCCAGATCCAAAAAAAAACAGGATGTTTGAGTCTAAAATGACCCGGCGTCCAGTGTCTAAATTTCTCGTTTTCATTTTTAATAAAGATCGTGATATGGTAAAATATATATTGTCAAACATTATAATAAAATCTTAGAAACCTGTTGTAAGCAATCATTAATTTTCTGAAGAACTATCCCATTTCATTTTTTTTTTCTTATAGAATGTATGTCGTAGGGGGTGTGCCCAGTCGGCTCCAGTGGCGCAATCGGTCAGCGCGCGGTACTTATAAAGCAGTAACTGTCGAGTGATGCCGAGGTTGTGAGTTCGACCCTCACCTGGAGCATTCTATTCTTGCCTTCGTTTTGTATTTTTTACTACTGAAGTCGTTGAAACGGTTCATGATCTAGCGCCAAGATTAAGAGAGAAATTTCAACGAGATATTTGTTGTTTAAGTTTTTGTATTTTTAAAAATTGCCGCAGGTTGGACAAGTCTACTGAGTCCCACCGTAATCTGGTGTCATAATTGAAAGGGAAATGTGGAAGCTATCTATTTAGTTTTTCAGGCTTCTGGTAGTCCAATAAACTTTCCATCATCGGCATTAGTAACGTACAGTGACCCGACAAAGTTAGCCCTGGCTCTCTTGTAAAATAAAGATGCATGTGCATTCGGACGGTTTGTTTCAATTTGGAGTTCAAACTTACAAGATCGTTCGTGATAACTCAATCAAAATTGAGTGCTGCACTCTTGTGGTAACCAAAAAAAGTCTAGATTTTTAAGCTACTCCATCAAGCCCCAGTGGCCTAATGGATAAGGCACTGGCCTCCTAAGCCAGGGATTGTGGGTTCAAGTCCCATCTGGGGTGCTTGTTGATTTCCCTTTCCGACAGCTTCTCATGGAAGTTTGATGGTGCATGTGTAAACCGTTCTCCTTGTCTTGTTTCTTCGTAAATTAGTTCTTGCAAACCTCTACCCTTTACAACGATCCTTTCCATGTACTGAGAGAAGCGTTAACACGCAATTGTGTGGCGGAAAAATATTGCATCTTAATTGTTTTCATCTTATCTTCATTTATGACCCAAATAACAAAGAGTATATTTTCTAAGATATGGTTATGCTTTCAACCACACAATATTTGCAAAGATCAAAAGAAAAAAATTATAATTGAAAAAATGTAAACGGTTTTTGAAACATTTTGGACAATGTTCTTTTTTTCATATCATGTTCTTTCTTACAAAACAAAATGAGAGTAATCTTTCAATTTTTACCCTGGCCATTGGGAACATTTTGGACTCAAACATCCTGCCGTTCTCCTAAATATCAGAGGTATGGTTACAAAGACTGACAACACCTCTGTACGCAGCTGTTAACACAGGATCTAGGAATCACAAAAGGTGATGTCACAGATGACCCTGCAGCCCCTGAATTCAGAAGAATTTTTTATATCGTCAATGTCTGTTCATTGCAGCAAATGTACGTGCGCATTTCCAGATCCAAAAAAAAACAGGATGTTTGAGTCTAAAATGACCCGGCGTCCAGTGTCTAAATTTCTCGTTTTCATTTTTAATAAAGATCGTGATATGGTAAAATATATATTGTCAAACATTATAATAAAATCTTAGAAACCTGTTGTAAGCAATCATTAATTTTCTGAAGAACTATCCCATTTCATTTTTTTTTTCTTATAGAATGTATGTCGTAGGGGGTGTGCCCAGTCGGCTCCAGTGGCGCAATCGGTCAGCGCGCGGTACTTATAAAGCAGTAACTGTCGAGTGATGCCGAGGTTGTGAGTTCGACCCTCACCTGGAGCATTCTATTCTTGCCTTCGTTTTGTATTTTTTACTACTGAAGTCGTTGAAACGGTTCATGATCTAGCGCCAAGATTAAGAGAGAAATTTCAACGAGATATTTGTTGTTTAAGTTTTTGTATTTTTAAAAATTGCCGCAGGTTGGACAAGTCTACTGAGTCCCACCGTAATCTGGTGTCATAATTGAAAGGGAAATGTGGAAGCTATCTATTTAGTTTTTCAGGCTTCTGGTAGTCCAATAAACTTTCCATCATCGGCATTAGTAACGTACAGTGACCCGACAAAGTTAGCCCTGGCTCTCTTGTAAAATAAAGATGCATGTGCATTCGGACGGTTTGTTTCAATTTGGAGTTCAAACTTACAAGATCGTTCGTGATAACTCAATCAAAATTGAGTGCTGCACTCTTGTGGTAACCAAAAAAAGTCTAGATTTTTAAGCTACTCCATCAAGCCCCAGTGGCCTAATGGATAAGGCACTGGCCTCCTAAGCCAGGGATTGTGGGTTCAAGTCCCATCTGGGGTGCTTGTTGATTTCCCTTTCCGACAGCTTCTCATGGAAGTTTGATGGTGCATGTGTAAACCGTTCTCCTTGTCTTGTTTCTTCGTAAATTAGTTCTTGCAAACCTCTACCCTTTACAACGATCCTTTCCATGTACTGAGAGAAGCGTTAACACGCAATTGTGTGGCAAATATTGCATTTTAATTGTTTTCATCTTCATTCATGACCCAAATAACAAATAGTATGCTCGACATGTATAGGGGAGACAGGTTATGAACGGCTTTGTAGGTCAATGTTTGCAGTTTGATGGAAAGCAATCCCGATACACACCTGGAGAATAATTGCTTATTTAATCCAATGAAATCCAAACAATAAGATGTTTCAGCCCATTCCAGGCTTTTGTCATTAATGACACTATTTATTCACTATTGGGGTAGGCTGAAGTGTCTTATTGTTTGGATTTCCCTGGATTAAATATGCATTTATTCTACACGTGATTGTCGGGATTTCTTTCCATTTTGCTGTTTTATCTCCATGTTCACCACTATCACATAGAGTGCTGATCAGCTTCTTATTTTAATGTTAGTAGTTTGAACTGGATACACTGCGGAATTGGTAGCCATTGAAGGGACTTGCAAAGATGAGAAGCATAAGAGTAGCGAGGAGACAAATGATCTTGTTAGGCAGCACAATTAAGGATGGCCTGGAGAGGTGCGCGATTGTTAGCAATGAGGCCATAGAGGAGAATGTTGTAGTAGTTGAGGTGGGAGATGATGAGGGCATGCACAAGCATGTTTGTAGATTGACGGTTGAGGAAAGGACAGATTTTGGAAATATATTTCAGCTGAAGGCCACAGGAGGTCATGAGAACTTGAATATGCGGTTTGAAGGACAAAGCAAAGTCAAGGGTTAGGCTGCTGTCACACTAGCAGTATTTGGTCAGTATTTTACATCAGTATTTGTAAGCCAAAACCAGGAGTGGAACAAATAGAGGAAAAGTATAATAGAAACATATGCAACACTTCTGAATTTATCACCCACTCCTGGTTTTAGCTTACAAATACTGATGTAAAATACTGACCAAATACTGCTAGTGTGACGGCAGCCTTACTCCAATGCAAGAGATTTCCGGTACAGGGGAAAATGTGATGTCTTTTATTGTGATAGATAGATCTGGTAGGGAAGATATGCGAGATGGAGGAAAGATAATTAGTTCAGATTTGTCCACATTGAGCTTGAGGAAGCGAGAGAAGAAAGATATGGCTGACACTCCGTGATTCTGTACAGCAGAGAGGTGACGTCTTGGCCAAAGAGGTAGATATGAATGTCATCAGCGTATAGATAGTACTGGAAGCCATTGGACTTTATGAGTTGTCCAAGGCCAAGGGTATAGTTGTAGAAAAGTAGGGCTCCTAGGACAGATCCTTGAGGGAGTGTGGGATCAGAAAGCAGTGTTGGAGTGGGAGACGCTAAATGCATGGCTGGAAAGATATGAAGAGATCCAGTAAAGTGCAAGGTCTTTGACACCAAAGGAAGAGAATCTGTAGAAGGAGGCAGTATTCAACAGTGTCTAAGGCAATGAACAGATCTAGAAGGAGGAGAAAAGAGAATTGTCTGTTAGCTTTGACTGTAAGTTGTTAGAAATTCTGGTCAGGGCAGTGTTATGCGTCGGGATTCTCCCACTGCACGTGGTAGATCCCAAGCCTTGTCTATATCCGCGGTCTCTCATTCTGCTTTAACCACTACGGGTGCTGCTGAGCATAGACATTAATCGCAGCATCTTGCTCAGGCTTGTGCTATTCATCTGGTTACTGCTGGCTCTTCAGCCAAGCCTATGGTAACCAGCGGTAGTCAGCGATGAGCGAACACTCTGGAGACTAAGTCCAGAGATCACCCTACTGAGCATGCTCTTGATGTGGTGATGTCTTATTGGTGGTCGGTCGTCAGCTGCTCTGGTGATGCGGCAGGCCCGGATTGGTCCACGGGCAAGGTTCTGTCCGTCTGGACTTGAGCTCTATGTATAAAAGGTTCTCAGAGGCACACACTGTTGCGCTAGTATCAATATAATTCCATGTGTGAATGTACTTTGCAACAGTGTGGTTTGTGTCAGCATGTGCTCAGAGTCGTCTGCTAGCCGTTAGAATTCTGGCACCTCCGGAGTGGAGTTGTTTGAGTACTGTTGTTGACTGTCTGACTACTGTTGCTATCTTCTCCGTTAGTGGGCTTGGATCCTCTGTGAAGTTAACAGGGATTGTGTCTAGCATCATATATTTCGTAACACAGCTCTATCGCTGAGCATCTGCTTCATTACTGTGTGCTATTGACAGAGCTCTATTACAGAGCATCAGCTTTGTTACTGTGGGTGAGTGACACTACCTCTAGTGTCTCCGCCATTGTTCAGATTAGCTGCAGTTTTACATCTCTGCACGGTGGACCCCGGGTTGCCTTTGCACTTCCTCATTAAATCTATTTAGTGTAATCCGCTAACCCTAACAGGCAGTTTCAGTAGAATAGTGGACCAATATGGGGCGATAGTTAAACATAGCGATGGGGTTGAGGGAAGGCTATTTAATGATAGGTGTGATTGTGGCATGTTTGAAAGCAGAAGGGAAAGTACCATAACTTAGTGATAACTTGAAGAGATGACTTAGGGATAGGATAAGTATAGTGGTGAGGTTGGGTAGGAGGTGGGATGGTGTCAAGTGCACAAGTGGTGAGGTGTAATTTGGAGAGATCAGTAAGCTCTCCTCCAGTGATATTGGAGAGAGAGAGGTTATGGGGGAAGGGCATTAGTCTGATATACAAAGGGGTTGTTGTGGATGGACACTAAAGACTTGCCTTGCTTGGTTTTATCTTATTATGTCTGACCATGTCTGATCATACCACATCTCCTGGGCAGGAGTTGATGCAAAAGAGTATACATACATTACAGCATGGGATCACAGCTGATTCTTTTTTGAGAGGTAAAACATTTCTCTGCGTTTTTTTAAACAATATTTTACCTTAAAGAAAGATTCAGCTGTAATCCCCTGCTGTGCTGTATGTATACTCTTTTGCTTCCTCCCCCTGCCCAGGAGCTGAGGGGTGATCAGACCATGCTCCTGCATGGTCAGACAAAGCCATTACACAGTACACAGCAGGGGAACCTTTATAAGATTATCTCAGCAAAGGAAGATCTTATTTCAACACAGCCAATTGTGGAAATTATTATTTTTCCAAGATTGATTACAATGAACTTTGGTTCATGAGAAAAATTCTTTAAGTACATTTAATAAACAGTGACTACTCTTACCTTCAGGTCACTTCAGGTCTATTTCTGGTATATTTCTGCTGTACACTTAAAGAGCCACACTTGATGGAGCCAGACCACGGTCAGTCAGACCTGGGACTCTAAATTTATACCACTTTAAGTGGCCATGGAACATACCAGGTGTGAGAAGGAGGGAGGAGCCGCAGGGAGTCAAGTGTGAGAAACAGCAGGAGGTGATTAGAAGACAGTAGATCAAATGAATTCAGGATGAATTCCATTCAGGAAATAGACATAATCAAATGGACAGATACAGACAAGTGAGTTTTAGCATCAATGGATTAAAAGGATATTTCAAGTAGTAAGAAGCAGACATACCTGTGGAAGAAGCAGATGATATTGTCAGGTCCAAAGTAGTTAGAAAAGTCTATTGAGTCGCACCATAATCTAGTATCATGATTGAAAGCGAAATGTGGAAGATACAGTTACCATATTTTTCAGACTATAAAACACACAGGGTTTAGAGGAGGAAAATAGGAAAAAAATTGAAGCAGAAAAAATGTGGTCAATTCTGTACTAATATCCTCCATCCTGGTATACAGTGGGTATGGAAAGTATTCAGACCCCTTTAAATATTTCACTCTTTGTTTCATTACAGCCATTTGGTAAATTCAAATAAAAAAAACATTTTTTTTCACATTAATGTACACTCTGCACCTCATCTTGAATGAAAAAATAACAGAAATGTAGACATTTTTGCAAATGTATTAAAAAAGAAAAACCGAAATATCAAATGGTCATATGTATTCAGACCCTTTGCTCAGACACTCATATGTAAGTCACATGCTGTCCATTTTCATTGTGATCCTCTTTGAGATGGTTCTACTCCTTCATTGGAGTCCAGCTGTGTTTAATTAAACTGAAAGGACTTGATTTGGAAAGGCGCACACCTGTCTATATTAGGGTATGTTCCCACAGGCAGTAAACGCTGCAGGTTGGACAGAGGCTCCGTACATCAGCAGGGTCCAACCCGCAGTGGCCAGATGTTACAGCACAGTGGATGGGATTTCAAGAAATCCAATCTCCACTATGTGTTCAGAGATGACCGCAGTGCATCTTTCCAGATGTATACTTATATTGCGGAGACGCTCCGTCCCCCAGCGTAAATTGCCCATAAGATTTAATTAGATGCGGTAAAACCATATTATCTTCTTAGTCATATGTGTATTAAGTGCGGGAACGCAGCTTACTATGCATGTGTACTAATTTAAATAATGTCTTACCTTGTTTCAGCCGGAAGTTTGCTTACACTGCAGTTCTCGTGATGAGCTCAGCTGACCGCAAGAACTGCCATGCACATGACCGCTGAGGACAGGGTTATCTCCGGTCACTAGCCAAGTTCTCACAGTCAGCTGACCGCAAGAACTGCAGTGCACATGACCGCCTGTGACTGAGCTACCTCCGATCATCAGCGGTCATCATCTTAAAGCTCCGCTGTGTCTGGATGTCAGGCTGAGTGGTGGCATAATGCCACCGTTCAGCCAAAGGCATCCAGATGTATGAGAGTTTTGGAGGACAAGTAAGGATATTGTTGCTTTTTTTATTTTATTTCTCTTCCAGGAGATCGAGGGCTTTGGTGGAATTAGGCGATTCAGTAAGTATAGCTTAATTAAGATTATTAAAGGAGTCTGTGTCTTTCTTTCAAATAAAGGACTTTATTCTAGCTGTGTTTTTATTTACCAAACAACTATAGGATTACAAATGGATAGGTGTCTTATTGATGCGTCTCCATTTCTAAGCCATGGGCTTGATGTCACCTGACAATACAAAGGTGACATCACCCCCACAAATATTACTCCACTTGCCATTGCTACAGGGCAAGTGGGAAGAGCCAGGTAAATTGCCACAATTGGTGCATCTTTGGATGTGCCAGTTGTGGGGCAGCTGCAGGCTGCTATCTTTAAGGCTGGTGAGGGCCAAAATCCTTGGGTCTCACCAGCCTCGGGATACTAGGCCGCAGCTGTCTGCTTTTTCCTACACAATTTTTTTTTAGGGGATCCCACTATTTTTGCTAACCATTCAAAGTAAGCAGTATGCAGACTGCTGCAGCCTGGTATTACGAGGCTGGTAAGGTTCATGGTTATTGGATCCTTACCAGCCTGAAATACCAGGGCCACAGCTGTCTGCTTTACTCTGACTGGTTAACAAATATAGGGGGACCCCACACTATTTTTTTTAATTATTATTTATTTATTAAAAAGGAGGGTACCTCTCTCTGTGCTTTCCTCCACTTCTTTTGTCATGTACTTCTGGCTGTGTCACAAGATTCACCATTATTTAAATTAGTAGACATGTTTAGTAAGCTGCATTCCCGCACTTAATAAGCATGTGATTAGGAAGATAATGTGGTTTTACCGCATCTAATGATAGTGAATGGGTAATTTACAAAGCTACATAAATTCACATGCTGCGGGCTGGAAAGACATGCCGCAGTTTCGTCACTGCAGGTGAGTCGCGGGCATTGTTGCATGCATAGTGGGCATGGGATTTCCTGAAATCCTATCCATTATTATGCAGTAACAGCTGGATGCTGCAGGTTGGACATTGTGGATGTACTCAGCGTTCAACCCGCAGTGTTTACTGACCATGGGAACATAATATATCTGCAAACAGGAAATTACTTTTCTGTCCTTCCCAAAAGCCAACTTTATTTCAAGTGACAAAATAAACGTATGCAATGAAAAAATGCATAAAAAATGCATGCAGAAAAAGCACTTGTAAAAAACGCATCAAAAATGCAGGTGATATGCCAGTGACCTCAGATGCAGATTTTGAGCAGATTTCACCTGTGTCAAATCCTGAACAAATACTGAGCCATTCCTGATCTTGTGCACATCCTCTAAGATCTCACAGCTCACAGTGCATGTCAGACCAAATGAGAATCATGAGGTCAAAGTAACTGGCCAAGGAGCTCGGAGACAGAATTGTGGCAAGGCACAGATATGGCCAAGGTTACAACAGAATTTCTGCAGTACTCAAGGTTCCTAGGAGCACAGTGGCCTCCATAAACCTTAAATGGAAGAAGCTTGGGACCACTAGAAGTCTTCCTAGACCTGGCCGTCCAGCCAAACTGAGCAATTGTGGGAAAAGAGCCTTGGTGAGAGAGGTAAAGAAGAACCCCAATATGACTCTCTGGTCTGATAAGACGAAGATAGACCTTTTAGTGATAATTCTAAGCAGTATGTGTGGAGGAAACCAGGCACTGCTCATCACCTGCCCAATAGAATCTCAACAGTGAAACGTGGTGGCAGCATCATGCTATGGGGGTGTTTTTCAGCTGCAGGGACAGTACAACAGTAATTACCATTGAAAAAAAACATGAAAGCGGCCAAGTACAGAGATATCCTAGATGAAAACCTCTTCCAGAGTGCTCTGGACCTCAGATTTGGCCGAAGGTTTACCTTCCAACAAGACAATGACTCTAAGCACACAGCTAAAATAACAAAGGAGTGGCTTCAGAACAACTCTGTGACCATTCTCAACTGGCCCAGCCAGAGCACTGACCTAAATCCAATTGAGCAACTCTGGAGAGACCTAAAAATGGCTGTCCACCATCCAACCTGATGGAACTGGAGAGGATCTGCAAGTAGGGATGAGCGAAACGGATCGGACAAATTCAAAAATCGCCGACTTTTGGCAAAGTCGGGTTTCATGAAACCCGACCCAATCCTAGTGTGGGATCGGCCATGAGGTTGGCGATCTGCGCGCCAAAGTCGCATTTCGTATGACGCTTTCAGCGCCATTTCTCAGCCAATGAAGGAGCACGCAGAGTGTGGGCAGCGTGATGACATAGGTCTCGGTCCCCACCATCTTAGAGAAGGGCATGATAGTGATTGGCTTGCTTTCTACGGCGTCACAGGGGCTATAAAGGGGTGTGCACGCCGACCGGCTTCTTACTTCTGCTGATCTTAGCATAGGGAGAGGTTGCTGCAGCTTCATCAGAAGAAGGGATATACAGTTAGGGCCAGAAATATTTGGACAGTGACACAAGTTTTGTTATTTTAGCTGTTTACAAAAACATGTTCAGAAATACAATTATATATATATAATATGGGCTGAAAGTGCACACTCCCAGCTGCAATATGATAGTTTCCACATCCAAATCAGAGAAAGGGTTTAGGAATCAT
Organism: Ranitomeya imitator; assembly: GCF_032444005.1. Lineage (NCBI taxonomy): Eukaryota > Metazoa > Chordata > Amphibia > Anura > Dendrobatidae > Ranitomeya > Ranitomeya imitator. Next base: position 621,212,722 of record NC_091285.1, on the reverse strand, counting down.
AGCTCTGTAATGCATAGCGTCCTCTTTTTCAAGGGACCAAAAGTAATTGGACAATGGACTCTAAGGGCTGCAATTAACTCTGAAGGCGTCTCCCTCGTTAACCTGTAATCAATGAAGTAGTTAAAAGGTCAGGGGTGGATTCCAGGTGTGTGGTTTTGCATTTGGAAGCTGTTACTGTGAGCAGACAACATGCGGTCAAAGGAACTCTCAATTGAGGTGAAGCAGAACATCCTGAGGCTGAAAAAAAAGAAAAAATCCATCAGAGAGATAGCAGACATGCTTGGAGTAGCAAAATCAACACTTGGGTACATTCTGAGAAAAAAGGAATTGACTGGTCAGCTTGGGAACTCAAAAAGGCCTGGGCGTCCACGGATGACAACAGTGGTGGATGATCGCCGCATACTTAATTTGGTGAAGAAGAACCCGTTCACAACATCAACTGAAGTCCAGAACACTCTCAGTGAAGTAGGTGTATATGTCTCTAAGTCAACAGTAAAGAGAAGACTCCATGACAGTAAATACAAAGGGTTCACATCTAGATGCAAACCATTCATCAATACCAAAAATAGACAGGCCAGAGTTAAATTTGCAGAAAAACACCTCAAGAAGCCAGCTCAGTTCTGGAAAAGTATTCTATGGACAGATGAGACAAAGATCAACCTGTACCAGAATGATGGGAAGAAAAAAGTTTGGAGAAGAAAGGGAATGGCACATGATCCAAGGCACACCACATCCTCTGTAAAACATGGTGGAGGCAACGTGATGGCATGGGCATGCATGGCTTTCAATGGCACTGGGTCACTTGTGTTTATTGATGACATAAGAGCAGACAAGAGTAGCCGGATGAATTCTGAAGTGTACCGGGATATACTTTCAGCCCAGAATCAGCCAAATGCTGCAAAGTTGATTGGACGGCGCTTCATAGTACAGATGGACAATGACCCCAAGCATACATCCAAAGCTACCCAGGAGTTCATGAGTGCCAAAAAGTGGAACATTCTGCAATGGCCAAGTCAATCTCCAGATCTAAACCCAATTGAGCATGCATTTCACTTGCTCAAATCCAGACTTAAGACGGAAAGACCCACAAACAAGCAAGACCTGAAGGCTGCGGCTGTAAAGGCCTGGCAAAGCATTAAGAAGGAGGAAACCCAGCGTTTGGTGATGTCCATGGGTTCCAGACTTAAGGCAGTGATTGCCTCCAAAGGATTTGCAACAAAATATTGAAAATAAAAATATTTTGTTTGGGTTATGTTTATTTGTCCAATTACTTTTGACCTCCTAAAATGTGGAGTGTTTGTAAAGAAATGTGTACAATTCCTACATTTTCTATCAGATATTTTTGTTCAACCCTTCAAATTAAACGTTACAATCTGCACTTGAATTCTGTTGTAGAGGTTTCATTTCAAATCCGATGTGGTGGCATGCAGAGCCCAACTCGCGAAAATTGTGTCACTGTCCAAATATTTCTGGCCCTAACTGTAGTTAGGGAGGGAAGATTAACCCCCAAACTGCTTGTGCTGTAGCGATTTCCACTGTCCAACACCACCATTTGTTTGCAGGGACAGTGGAGGCTATATTTGTGTGCATCAGCTCTGTAGCTTATTAGGCTGCATTATAAGGCACCCTGGTAGCTGCATTGCTGTTTGAATGCTGCTGTGCAAACCAACTGCTTTTTTAAAAGCAAAAATCCTGTTGCTCCTTTCTGCACAGTTATCTTGTTTATTTGTCTACACTTTTGTGTGCAGTAGTCCTTTTTATTGCTGCCATACTTTTCATGAGATCATTGTAGGGAGATTGAAATTGTACTACAGTCCTTCCTTGTATTTTTTCATATATCTTCCAGCCACTTTCTGCCATTTACATTTTGTTGATTTATACACTGTGCCTGAGTTTTGGTTCAGTCTCCCCCCAAAAGAGGTGAGATTCAAATTCTCACAAAGTGGATATACTGAAGTCCTGTTAGATTGTCGTATATCAGCCAGCCACTTTCTGTCACTTAGTTTGCATTGTTCTATACACTGGGCCTGAGATTTAGTTCAGTCTCCCCCCCAAAAAAGGGAGATTCAAATTCTCACAAAGTGGATATACTGAATTCCTGTTAGATTGTCGTATATCAGCCAGGCACTTTCTGCCACTTACATTGTGTTGTTTTATGCACAGGGCCTGAGTTTTGGTTCAGTCGCCCCCCCAAAAAAAGGGAGATTTAAATTCTCACAAAGTGAATATACTGAAGTCCTGTTAGATTGTCGTATATCAGCCAGCCACTTTCTGCCACTTAGTTTGCGTTGTTCTATACACTGGGCCTGAGTTTTGGTTCAGTCTCCCCCCCCCCAAAAAAGGGAGATTCAAATTCTCACAAAGTGGATATACTGAAGTCCTGTTAGATTGTCGTATATCAGCCAGCCACTTTCTGTCACTTAGTTTGCATTGTTCTATGCACTGGGCCTGAGGTTTAGTTCAGTCTCCCCCCCAAAAAAGGGAGATTCAAATTCTCACAAAGTGGATATACTGAATTCCTGTTAGATTGTTGTATATCAGCCAGCCACTTTCTGCCACTTAGTTTGCGTTGTTCTATACACTGGGCCTGAGTTTTGGTTCAGTCTCCCCCCCCCAAAAAAGGGAGATTCAAATTCTCACAAAGTGGATATACTGAAGTCCTGTTAGATTGTTGTATATCAGCCAGCCACTTTCTGCCACTTAGTTTGCGTTTTTCTATACACTTGGCCTGATTTTTGGTTCAGTATCCCCAAAAAAAGGGTGAGATTCAAATTCTCACAAAGTGGATATACTGAAGTCCTGTTAGATTGTCGTATGTCAGCCAGCCACTTTCTGCCACTTACATTGTGTTGTTTTATGCACAGGGCCTGAGTTTTGGTTCAGTCTCCCCCCCAAAAAAGGGAGATTTAAATTCTCAACAAGTTTATATACACCTTCTACCTTGTTTTACAGTACCATATAACGGTTGTTATTTCAGTTACATTTTCCAAAAAATGAGGAAGTCTGGTGGAAGAGGCCGTGGGCAGTGGTTGCCAGCTGGTACTGATGGTGGTGGTGCATCTGGTGGTAGTGGCAAAAGCACAATAGCACCTAAGGCTGGAGGTGTTGAGCCAGCATCATCGTCTGTCTACACAAGGCCTCGAAGGCTCCCTTTTCTGGGAGTAGGAAAACAGGTTTTAAAGCCGGGTCACCAGGAAAAAGGTTTTGGCTTTCCTTGCTGACTCAGCCTCTAGCTCTTTCGCCTCCTATTCAGAAAGTTCCAAATATAAAAGCAGTGAGTCGTCAGTGGATGCTCCCGGTCAGGAACAAGACGTTTCCTTGTGTCCTTCACCCAAACCAAAAGTGAAGGATGCTTCAGGTGACACTACAGGTTACTCCATGGGCCTCTTTGCACATACCGTGCCAGGGTTAGAAAGGGAAATTGTTAACTGCCCATTACAAGATGAATCGGACATGGAGTGCACTGATGCACAGCCACAGATAGATTGTTATGCTGTTCCATTGACTCAGATCACTACATTGCCCTCGCAGTGTACTGAGCCAGAATCTGACCCTGATGAGACTATGGTGCCCCGTCCCGAACGCTATAGCACCTTACACGGTGACACAGAGGAAGGTGCACATGACATTGAAGAGGAGGTGATAGATGACCCAGTTGTTGAACCAGATTGGAAGCCACTGGGGGAAGAGGGTGCCGCTGCCAGTAGCTCTGAAGCAGAGGAGGATGATCTGCAGCAGCCATCTACGGCGCAAAAGCTGTCATCTGGCAGGCCCGCATCAGGCCAAAAACGTTTTTCAAAAACCAAAACAGTTGTAGGACAGCGTGGCCATCCGGTGACAGTAGCACGGCGTGCAATGCCTGAAAAGGTATTCCATAGTAGGAAGAGTGTAGTGTGGCAATTTTTTAACCAAGATCTGAATGATCAGTCAAAAGTTATCTGTAAGAAATGCTCCAAGACCTTTAGCAGAGGGAAGAATCTTCAAAATTTAAATACAACGTGCATGCTTAGACATTTAACCAGCAGGCACTTGCAAGCCTGGACTAACTACCAAACATCCCGTACCGTTGGTGCACCTGCTCAGAATGAAGGTAGTCAGCAACGCTACATTGCTTCCCTCACTGTAAGCCCACTGGTTAGGACACCACGAGCATCAAATGTGGAGGTATCGTTGCAAGGCCAAAGCAGTCAGGGAATCACAAGGTTTTTGGTAGGAAACACTGTATGTAGGCCAACATCAAGAATACCATCACCAACCCTCTCTCAATCCGCCATGTCCCCCACCGCTAGTTCCACCATATGCAGCTCTCCTGTCCAGCTCACCCTACAAGAGGCTCTGGATAGGAAAAGAAAGTACTCATCCTCTCATCCGTGTACACAGGGTTTGAACGCCCACATTGCTAGACTAATCTCGTTAGAGAATATGCCCTACCGGTTGGTTGAAAGCGAAGCTTTCAAAGACCTGATGGCCTACGCAGTACCACGCTATGACCTACCCAGTCGGCACTTCTTTGCGAGAAAAGCCATCCCAGCCCTCCACCAGCATGTCAAAGACCGCATTGTCCATGCACTGAGGCAATCAGTCAGTAGAAAAGTGCACCTCACAACAGATGCATGGACCAGTAGGCATGGCCAGGGACGTTACGTGTCCATTATGGCGAACTGGGTTAATGTAGTGGATGCAGGGTCCACAGGTGACAGCCATAATGGGACAGTCCTGCCTAGCCCATGGTCTAGGAAACAGTTGGCTGTAGGCGTTCACCACATCTCCTCCTCCTCTTCCAGAAGCGAAAGCTCATCCACAGAGCGCAGTCGCACGATCACTCCATCCGCAACTGCCAGTGTTGCACACGAGGTGTCCCATTATCAAACAGCTAGTGGTAAGCGTCAGCAGGCTGTGCTACAAATGAAGTGTTTGGGCGACAACAGACACACCGCGGAAGTACTGGCAGAGTACTTGCAGCAACAAACTCAGTCATGGCTGGGCAGTGTACATCTTGAGGCAGGCAAGGTAGTCAGTGATAACGGAAGGAATTTTATGGCTGCCATAGCCCTTTCAGAACTTAAACACATACCTTACCTGGCTCACACCTTGAACCTGGTGGTGCAGTGCTTCCTAAAAAATTATCCGGAGTTACCAGCCCTGCTCCTGAAGGTGCGAAGACTTTGCTCGCACGTCCGCCAGTCGCCCGTACACTCCAGCCGTATGCTGAACCATCAGCGATCGCTGAATCTTCCCCAGCACCACCTGATAATCGACGTATCAACAAGGTGGAACTCCACACTGCACATGGCTCAGAGGCTGTGCGAACAGAGGCGTGCTGCTATTAATTTGTGGGAGGAGACACATACACGGGCAAGCAGTCGGATGGCAGACATGGAGTTGTCTGGTGTGCAGTGGTCGAAGCTCCAAGACCTCTTTCAAGTCCTTCAGTGTTTTGAGGAATGCACACGGCTGGTAAGTGCTGACGACGCCATCATAAGCATGAGCATCCCACTAATGCGTCTGCTGATGCAAAGTTTGATGCACATTAACCCCTATCTGACCTCGGACGGGATAGTACGTCCGAGGTCAGATCCCCTGCTTTGATGCAGGGCTCCGCGGTGAGCCCGCATCAAAGCCGGGACATGTCAGCTGTTTTGAACAGCTGACATGTGCCCGTAATAAGCGCGGGCAGAATCGCGATCTGCCCGCACCTATTAACTAGTTAAATGCCGCTGTCAAACGCAGACAGCGGCATTTAACTACCGCATCCGGCCGGGCGGCCGGAAATGACGTCATCGCCGACCCCCGTCACATGATCGGGGGTCGGCGATGCGTCTCCATTGTAACCATAGAGGTCCTTGAGACCTCTATGGTTACTGATCGCCGGTGGCTGTGAGCGCCACCTTGTGGTCGGCGCTCACAGCACACCTCCATTTCTGCTACATAGCAGCGATCAGCAGATCGCTGCTATGTAGCAGAGCCGATCGCGTTGTGCCTGCTTCTAGCCTCCCATGGAGGCTATTGAAGCATGGCAAAAGGAAAAAAAAAAAGTTGAAAAAAATGTTAAAAAAATAAAAAAAATATAAAAGTTTAAATCACCCCCCTTTCGCCCCAATCAAAATAAATCAATAAAAAAAATATAAAATCTACGCATATTTGGTATCGCCGCGCTCAGAATCGCCCGATCTATCAGCTAAAAAAAAGAATTAACCTGATCGCTAAACAGCGTAGCGGGAAAAAAATTCAAAACGCCAGAATTACATTTTTTTGGTCGCCGCGACATTGCATTAAAATGCAATAACGGGCGATCAAAAGAACGTATCTGCACCGAAATGCTATCATTAAAAACGTCATCTCGGCACGCAAAAAATAAGCCCTCAACCGACCCCAGATCACGAAAAATGGAGACGCTACGGGTATCGGAAAATGGCGCAATTTTTTTTTTTTATTTTAGCAAAGTTTGGAATTTTTTTTCACCACTTAGATAAAAAATAACCTAGTCATGTTAGGTGTCCATGAACTCGTACTGACCTGGAGAATCATAATGGCTGGTCAGTTTTAGCATTTAGTGAATCTAGCAAAAAAGCCAAACAAAAAACAAGTGTGGGATTGCTCTTTTTTGCAATTTCACCGCACTTGGAATTTTTTCCCCGTTTTCTAGTACACGACATGCTAAAACCAATGATGTCGTTCAAAAATACAACTCGTTCCGCAAAAAATAAGCCCTCACATGGCCAAATTGACGGAAAAATAAAAAAGTTATCTCTCTGGGAAGGAGGGGAGTGAAAAACGAACACGGAAAAACGAAAAATCCCAAGGTCATGAAGGGGTTAAGGAGCTGGCGTCGGCAGCCAAGGAGAAGGGAAGCCTTGATGACAGTCAGCCATTGTCTGCTGAGGGAACTCTCCTGGATGAGGTGGTGGACGAAGAGGAGGAGGAGGATGATGGGAATGAATATTTATGGGAGGAGGATGCTTCTCAGGGGGCAATAGAAACTGTTGGCGTTGCAAGGTCAGGTACAGGGTTTTTGCGGGACACAAGTGATGTTGATTTTCAAGAAAGTGCTCCTCAACCCAGCACAAGCAGTGAATTGACACCTGGAACATTGGCCCACATGGCTGAGTATGCCTTGCGTATCCTAAAAAGGGACCCCCGTATTATCAAAATGATAACCGATGACAATTACTGGTTGGCCTGCCTCCTCGATCCACGATATAAAGGAAAATTACAAAATATCATGCCACATGAGAACCTTGAGCAAATATTGGCTGCCAAACAAGCAACTCTTTTCGACCGTTTGGTTCAGGCATTCCCAGCTCACAGCGGCGGCGATGCTTCTCACACGAGCCGTAGGGGAAAACATGGCGGAGGTGTTAGAGGGGCACAAATCCGAAGTGGCGTTGGACAGAGGGGTTTTATGACCAGGTTGTGGAGTGATTTCGCAATGACCACTGACACGACAGGTACTGCTGCATCGATTCAAAGTGACAGGAGACAGCATTTGTCCAGTATGGTTACGAACTACTTTTCCTCCCTTATCGATGTTCTCCCTCACAAGTCATTCCCCTTTGATTACTGGGCATCTAAAATAGACACCTGGCCTGAATTGGCAGAATATGCATTACAGGAGCTCGCTTGCCCTGCTTCTAGTGTGCTATCAGAAAGAGTCTTCAGTGCTGCTGGTTCAATACTGACCGAAAAAAGGACACGTCTGGCTACCCAGAATGTTGATGATCTAACCTTCATTAAAATGAACCAATCATGGATTTCAAATTATTTTGCCCCACCTTTCCCTGCTGACACGTAGCTTGCCTGAAAAAGGTCTTGCTTTTGGCCTCCTCTTACTGACTTCTCCAATTCCTCCATTTGCAGCTGCTGAATGTCCACCATAGGCCATTTTTATACCTCCCTAAATGGGCTGACTCCCCCCACAGGGCCGTGGTCACCACCTGGCGCAAGCACCCGTGCGAGTGCCGTTTGCCTGGACAGGTGGGTGGGCCCACTCTTCGGCGACGGCACTGGCACATGGTCCCTCATAGTACAATGAAGTGTCTCTGGCGGTGGTGGTGTACAACCAACGTCAGAAACACCGTAATATGAGGGGCCCTGTGCCAGTACCGCCACCCACGAGAGAGTGCTCCCCCCAGCTCGAACAGTGCTCTACCACTTGCAATACTTACTTCTCCCTGCTCCACCACTTTGTAGTGTGTGCTGTTAAATCCTTCAATGGCACTGCCAATACAAATTTGTTGAAATGATAGATGATAGTTAAAATGTACAGGGGCCCTGGCCTCCGTTTAGACCAGTTAATACTTTGCGCCTACTACCACTGTCTGCTACTCAGCAGAGGAGCCCACCCCTGTACCTAGCTATGCCACCTGTTTATTTATGAACTATTTTGGGGCAGACATTTAGCCCACTTTATTATTTGGGCCTACTAACTGTGTCTGTGTGTCTGCCACTCATTACAGTTGTCCTCCAATGAACAAAGCTATGCTGCCTGTTTAGTCCTGTTAGCAATTTTGAACTGCATTTAGCCTACTTTATCATTAGGGCCTACTAACTGTGTCTTTGTGTCTGCCACTCATTACAGTTGTCCTCCACTGAACAAAGCAATGCCACCTGTTTAGTCCTGTTAGCAATTTTGAACTGCATCTTGCCTACTTTATCATTAGGGCCTACTAACTGTGTCTGTGTGTCTGCCACTCATTACAGTTGTCCTCCAATGAACAAAGCAATGCCACCTGTTTAGTCCTGTTAGCAATTTTGAACTGCATTTAGCCTACTTTATTATTTGGGCCTATATCTGTGTTTCCTCCTCATCCTGCCCATTGCCCAGCCACTGCTAGATGAGTCTGCTGGTACATTGACCCAGACCACTACATTCCCCTTGCACAGCCAGAATCTGACCCTGCTGAAAGTCAGGTTCCCCTTCCCGCATACTATACCACCTTACTCGGGGACAAAGAGGAAGGTGCAGATGAAAGTGCAGGTTCCTTCATCAGGTGGGGGGGGCATACTCGTTGGCACTGGCAATTGGCAGTGCCCTCATAGTATGCAAAAGTGTCTCTGGCAGTGGGAGGCGCCACCTGCCATCAAACACACCGCCGTACTATCCCCCCCTGCTTGCTCAGGATCACAGCACTTGCAAAGTTGAAATACCTACCTCTCCCTGCTCCACCGCCGTGACGTATTCTGCGTTTCCTGGGCCCACAAAAATCTTGAGCCAGCCCCACAACTTTATCCAAATGACCCCCTGTTTTCATTGCCTAACTATTATTATAAAGTTAATTAAGATTGACAAGCTTAAGAAATAAGAATTTATGTTTTTGGCATTAAAATGGACACTGTAGGTGCTTTCCAGTCCTCCACTCACTGCTGACTTTGATTCCACATTGACTTGCATTGGGTTTCGTGTTTCGGTCGGCCCCCCGACTTTTCGCAATAATCGGCCGATTTCGCCCGACCCGACTTTTGACAAAGTCGGGTTTCGCGAAACCCGACTCGATCCGAAAAAAGGAAAAGTCGCTCAACCCTATCTGTAAGGAAGAATGGCAGAGGATCCCCAAATCCAGGTGTGAAAAACTTGTTGCATCATTCCCAAGAAGACTCATGGCTGTACTAGCTCAAAAGGGAGCTTCTACTCAATACTGAGCAAAGGTTCTGAATACTTATGACCATGTTATATTTCAGTTTCTCTTTTTTTATAAATTTGCAAAAATGTTCTGTTTTTTTCAGTCAAGATGGGGTGCAGAGTGTACATTAATGAGATAAAAAATTAACTTTTTGGAATTTACCAAATGGCTGCAATGAAACAAAGAATGAAAAATTGAAAGGGGTCTGAATACTTTCCATACACACTGTAAATATTATCCCAATCCAGATATATATGGTCCCCCATCTACATCCTGGTGTACCTGGCTCCTATCAGAAAACCATTACAAAAAACATTCAACTTACCTTCCCAGCACTCCCTTGCAGCATCCTGCTCTGATGCCAGAAGCTGATTTATGCTTGTAAGTAGCACATGGCGGTGACGCCATTCGCTGCTTACAAGCCAAGGACAGCTGCAGCATTACTCATACTATACCTTGAACTATGAGCATATGGAGCCGTGAATACTCATTTCTCTTTAATAGCAGGCACACGTGAAGCAGGAAGCCGGTGGCTGTGGCTAACAATGTGCCTGCTATTAAAGAGAATGAATATTCACTGCTTCACATGCCCATGGTCCCTCCCACCTATTGGCTGGGTTAGTTGCAGCAGCTGGCTCTTGCCTCCTATGTCCCTCTTCCGCTCCCTCACCCAACCATTCACAGCAGGTACATCCGGACTATACGAAGCATTCCCCATTTCCCTCCAAATTTGTGAAGGCAAAAGTGTGTCTGAAAAGTACAGTAGTTTGCTTCTGGCAGTCCAATATGCTTTCCATTTTCGGTATTAATAATGTACACTGACGAAGAGATAAAAACGATATGACAGATGCAGCTATCATCTAAAATAAAGAGACATGTGTTTACAGTTATTTTTAAGTTGCAGTTCAAACTTAGAAGATCATTCTTGATAACTCAGTCACTAATGGTTGCTTCACTCTTAGTAGAAAATACCCAGCCACCCACAGGCCCAAACATTAAACAACCACATTTTCAGAATGCTTGCCCTGGAAATGCTGCCTTTTGGTTTGTGGACACTGAGGCTTTCCGCAACCTCGGTACTCATTCCCCAGCCACCACTATTTTCCATTCCCATACGAGCACATATCCCATAACAACACCCCTGCCATGACCATCGCAGTTACTGGGAAGATTCACTTAGCGACCAACACGTGGACAAGTGCTTGTGGCCATGGATGCTACATTTCCCTAACTGCACAATGGGTGAACCGTGTAGAGGCCGAGACTGAGTTGGACTCTGGGATGGCACACATGCTACCAAAGACAAGCATAATGGGTCCTAATTCCATGAGGGTTTCATCCACGTCCTACACCAGTTCCTGAACCCCCTTGTCCTCCTACCATCTTCACATTGTCATCTTGGAGCGTGTCATCAAGATCAGTGGGGAGCGGGAAGCACTGCCTCAGTGAAGCATCAACAGGCTATGCTAAAACTAATTTGTTTAGGTGACAAAGAACGCCACCGCACAGTTGTGAAAAGGTATAACAGGCCAGACAGATCTGTGACTCTTGTTGCTGAACATAAAACCAGGCATTGCTGTGTGTGATAATGGACATAACCTGGTGGCATCTCTGAAGCTTGGAAATCTCACACACTTACCATGCCTGGCCCACATGCTCAAACTAGCGGTTCAGCAGTTTCTGAAAACCTACCAAGATTTTCCAGAACTACTTGTGAAGGTGTGCCGCATTTGCATCCATTTTTGCAAGACAGCTACAGCTGCCGTTGGTCTCGCAGTGTTGCCGAAACACTTGCAAGTGCCAGCTCACTGACTGTTGTGCAACTTGACCACATGCTGGAACTCCACATTGTACATGTTGGCAAGAAGGTATTGTGAGCAGCAAAGGGCAGTAATTGAATACCAGCTACAACATGCTCATTGGTATTCCGGTTAGACTCCACACATAACAACCGATGAGTGGGAATGGATATCTGACATCAGTGAGGTTCTACAAACTTTGAGGAATCGACCGAGATGGTTGGTGACGATGACGCCATAATAAACGTAACCATCCCGCCTCTTTGTCCACAATTGAAGAGCTTTGCATGTGGACCAGGTAGAGATGGAAGAAAAGAATATACAGGGTAATAATACCCAGCTTGGCCTCATGTCATTTTCTCAGTGCGGATTGGGTGATAATGAGGAGGAGGCAGAGAAGGATGAACAGGAGATGAGTGTTGAGTACAGAGGGTACTACCCACACCAGCTTCATCCCATCTGTTCAGCATGGATGGGATGAAAAGGAGGAGGAGGAGGAAATTGAGAGTTTTCCACCTGGTGGGAACAGGGTAGTCTAGCCTGTTGGGAGCCTGGCACACATAGCTGACTTTATCTTGCGCTGCCTTTGCCGTGATCTTCGTGCTACATGCATTTTGGAGAACAATGACCAATGGTTGTTCACCCTTCTCAACCCACGCTACAAGGAGAACTTTCATCTCTATTTCCTGAGGCAGTGAGGGCTAGTAAAATTGTGCAGTACTAGAAGGCCGTAGTAGAACATGTATATTCATATTTCACCTATTGAACTTTTTTTGTATTCATATTATTGCAACACTGTCTATTTGGTCTTGGGACCAGTGTTATCTTCAGGGTATTTAAATTTATGTTTGTTACATATGTAATGATCTTGGCAATGTATGTGCAAATCCCTTGATAGCTGCTGAGGCATCTGCTTCAAGTACATGTCCCAGTGATGTATTCTGTGCAGTGAGTAGTCTTCCACACTTCCGGTTTTGGGTATCCTTGGAGACGTGTCTGTAGTGCCGCATGTTCCATGCCCCCAACCTTACCTGTCGGGTGGGGGGTGGGAACGTGTAGCATGTGACGCTGATTGGCGCCTACCTCACTTTTGGTTTGCCGACTGAAGCGCCGCTTACAAAACGCTGGCGCCATTGCTATCCCTCCTGTATAAATAGACCGAAACTTCATCAACAATCACACTAATCCCCCAGGAAGATGCTAAATGCGAAAAGCGTGTTAGGGCCTGTGGCTGTACTTTCATATTATACTAATTTACGCCTTCCCTTCATTCATACAGTATCCAAAAAATAAATGAACCTGTGGTCATAAACAAAGTCAGAACAAGGATCTCAAAAGTAAAAACAACCTTTATTAGAAAACATTTGGTTACATGGTGGCACTGTAGAAGACGGGTGTACACACAATGATTATATAAACAGGGCCGGCAATAGGGACAGGCAGATCAGGCAGCTGCCTAGGGCCCCCGCTTCTCCAGAGTCCCCCAGCCAGTGGCCTGCCGCTAATAGCGGCACACCACATGGCTGCTATGAGACCCCTGAGTAAGAGGGGCCTGGCGCTGCCCCCTGCATTTATGATGCTGATACCGTTAAAAGCAGTGATGGATGAGAGAGCATCAGATGATGCGCCCTCTCCCATCACTCCTCCTCTACCTCTGACTCAGCGTGTGCCAGCAGTGGATCTGATGAGACGCTCTGCAGAAGCGAGAGCATCAGGGAAATGAGGAGAGGTAAGTATTGAGTATATGCATTATAGTGTGTGTTGGGGGACTGCACTATAATGTGTGTGGGGCTGCATTAAACTGTGTGTGGGGGGACTGCACTATACTGTGTATGTGGGGGCTACACTATACTGTGTGGGGTGCTGCATTATACTGTGTGTGGGGGGGCTGCATTATACTGTGTGGGGGACTGCACTATACTGTGTATGTGGATGGCTGTATTATATTGTATGAGGGGCTGACCTATACTGTGTGTGGGGGGGCTGCACTATCCTGTGTATGAGGGGTGGCTGCATTATACTGTATGTGGGGGGACTGCACTATACTGTGTATATGGATGTGCATTATACTGTTTGTGGGGGCTGCAATATACTGTGTGTGGGGCTATATTGTAATGTGTGTGGGGGCTGAATTATACTGCATGTGTGTGGGTGCTGCATTTTACTGTGTGTGGGGCTGAATTATACTCTGAGAGGGCTGCATTATGATCTATGAGAAAGCTACATTATACTGTGTGTGTGGGGTTGCATTATACTCTGAGGGGGTTGCATTATGCTCTATGAGGTGTAAGGCACAGATAGCAGTGAATAGGCAGTGACCCACAAAATTCAAACATAAAAGTCTCTTGAATATGTTGTCTTCACAAAGAAAATGTTCCAATCCACACAAATGCATATAACTTCAGTGCATATAACTTTAGTGTTCAATTCACACCAGTTCATAACTGTTCTGTCTTCATACACGTTGATACGGTGTGTGATCCGACATACGGCATAAACCACTTCTGTCTCCCAAATAAGCAGACTGTTCTCTGTAGTCTAACTTGTTTATTGGTAAACATGAGCGCGGTAAAACTATAAGAATACAAATGATTTGAGTAAGTATTGGGCAAATAATAACATGACTGCAACTAACAGGGAAAGCATACAGGATGATGCAACTTCTATAATAACTACATACAGCAGGTAACCAAAATTCACATTTCCTGTGTACTGGCTGCTATACAGTTAATCACACTCTATAGAATATTACATAGCAAGAACAGAGATAATGATCTTACCGGATAAACTTAACCGGAATGGCAAGTAAGTGAGGTAGTTCCAACACAACAGAAAAACACGTGTGTCCAGGAAGAACACAGAGAGAAAATGGAGTTTCCCCTTCCCATGATACCTTGGTGAATCCCAGAATGCAACACTCTAATAATTACTGAAAAACACAGGTAATAAATTTAACCACCACTGGGTGGTGCTATAACACAGCAAAACCAAAACTATGGTAGTAAACCTTTTTAAAGCTAGATACGAAACCCAGACCTTTGCTAGAATGGGCAGAACACTCCCCGCTTGGCATTAACCAATGCCACCCACAGGTTCCTTTGGCGAAAACAGTAAGACAAGTTCCGCAACTGGTCTGAGGAATAGTTTACTCTCCCCGGACTTGCCTACTTTGACCTCGACCTTACGCACCTTCCCATCTTTGCTTGGGAGTATCTTAGTGATGAGGCCTAGTGGCCACTCATTACGGTGAGACTGGCTGTCTTTCATGAGAACGACATCACCGGTTTTGATGTTTGGTTTGTCGGTCTGCCACTTCTTCCTGGGTTGTAAGGTGGAGAGGTACTGCTTCCTCCATCTGTCCCAGAAGGTATTGGAGAGACTTTGGACTTGTCTCCATTGTCGTCTGTAGAGGTCTTTGTTGCTAAATTCTCCAGGTGGAGCGCTGAGAACGCTGGCTTTCTGAGTAAGTAACATGGCAGGAGTGAGAATGGTCGGATCCTCAGAGTCACTAGAAAGTGAAGTCAATGGTCTAGCATTAATGATGGCCGAAACTTCTGCCAGGAATGTGGTCAAACTTTCATGTGTGAGTCTTGCGCTACCTGCTTGCAAGAAGATGGAGTCAAGGATTCTGCGTGCCATTCCTATCATCCTCTCCCAAGCACCTCCCATGTGAGAAGAGTGTGGAAGATTGAAAGTCCAGGTGCATCCCTGCTCGTTCAAGTATCTTTCCACACTGGTGGTGTCTAGGTTGGAAGGAATTTGAAGTTCTTTCACTGCTCCTACAAAGTTGGTACCTCTATCGGAGCGTATGTGCTTCACGGGCCCTCTGATGGCGATGAAACGTCGGAGTGCATTTATAAACCCTGAAGTGTCCATGGACTCAATTACTTCGATGTGGACTGCTCTGATGGACATGCAGGTGAACATAACCATCCAGCGTTTAGCGTTGGCTTGGACTCTTCTAGTGTGCCGTGCAACCACAGACCATGGCCCGAATACGTCCAGTCCGACATTGGTAAAAGGAGGTTCTGTACTAAGTCTGTCTGGTGGGAGATTGGCCATCTTTGGCTTTTGAGTCCCACCACGGAGTTTGCGACAAATCACGCAGTTGTAAATGAGTTTACTCACGCATCGCTTTGCTCCAACTATCCATAATCCAGCCGTTCGTAGATTTCCTTCGGTAAACAGTCGGCCCTGATGTTTCACCAAGACGTGGTGGTGTTGCACAAGCAGGGTCGTGACATGATGATGTCCAGGAATTATTATAGGGTGTTTCTCCCCAAATTCCACTTCAGCTTCTTGAAGACGACCTCCAATTCTTAACAGCCCATCTTGGTCGATGATTGGATCAAGCTTCTTCAAGACACTGTCTCTAGAGACAGGTTGGTTTTTATTGAGGTTATCTATTTCTTTGGCGTAACATTCACGCTGTATGGTACGAATTATAACGTTCTTGGCATTTTCAATGTTTGGAACGGTAAAGGCAAGCTTGCAGTGGTGCCAACCTTTGCAAGGTTTCTGGATGGCGGGTGACGTTGACTTGTAGGATCGAGCCACATGAATTAAACAAACGAGGGCACGAACAAGCGAGTTCCAAGTTGAGAACCTATTGAAACGGTGGGATTTGAGGTGATTGTCTTTAGTCACTGTACGTAGGACGGATACCTGAGGGCGGATTTCCTCATCTGCCTCCGGATCAACCAGTTCAAAGATGTTTGACTCGTCCATGTACGGCGTCGAACGGTATAAGAATGTAGGGCCAGTAAACCAGGTTGTGTCCTTAAGGTGTCTTGCTTCAATGGACCTGGTTGCGTGGTCCGCAGGATTGTGGTTTGTGGACACATAATGCCACTCTTTAGGGTTGGTGGATCTCCTGATCCTTAGCACCCGATTGCTGACATAGACATAGAAACGACGAGTTTCATTGCAAATGTACCCCAACACTACCTTGCTGTCAGTGTAGAACTCGATTTCTTTGACCTCCAGGTCCATTTCTGTCGAGATAAGCTTAGCTAACTCTACTGCTAACACAGCTGCACAGAGTTCCAGTCTGGGTACTGTGTGTTCACGGAGTGGGGCCAGTTTTGTCCGGCTCATAACAAGCCTCACGTGGCATTGTTTGTTGATGTCAGTAGTTTTCAAATACGCCACTGCCGCAATTGCTTTGGTTGAGGCATCGCAGAAGATACAAAGCCTTTGCATCTTGATTTCTGTTGATGGCACAGAAGCATATGGTCGTGCAACGTAGAGACTTGACAGGGCTTCTAAAGAGTTCTTCCATCTTACCCACAAGTCTCTTTTCTCACTGGGAAGCGGATCATCCCAATCGGACGTCTCTTGGGTGAAGTCTCTCAACATCATTTTACCTTGGATAGTTACAGGAGTTACAAATCCCAGAGGATCGTACAAGCTGTTCACAACGGACAGGACGCCTCTACGCGTGAAAGGTTTCTCTTCTTCGCTGATCTGGAAGGTGAATGCATCCTTTTTCAAATCCCAAAGTAAACCCAGGCTCCGCTGCATAGGAAGGGAGTCCGTGCTTAAATCCAAGTCTTTTAAATCGGTTGAGTAATCTTGAGAGGTAAAGGCTGCCATTAGTTTTTGGCTGTTGGAAGCAATTTTGTGCAACCTCAAATTGGATGAAGCGAGCATTTCTTGTGCCCTTTTCAGGAGACTGACTGCCGACTCATCTGTGGGTGTGGATTTCAGGCAGTCATCTACGTAGAAATCCTTTTCCACAAAAGATCTTACATCCGATCCATACTTTGCTTCACCCTCTCTGGCTGAATGTCTAAGCCCATAGATAGCGACAGCAGGGGAAGGGCTGTTCCCGAAGATGTGTACCTTCATACGATATTCCACGATGTCCTTTTAGGGGTCATTATCGTGGTACCAGAAAAACCTCAAGTAGTTTCTGTGTTCTTCTTTAACAAGGAAGCAGTGAAACATCTGTTGTATGTCGGCCGTAAATGCTACTGCATCTTTGCGGAAACGAAGGAGTACTCCCAGAAGTCTGTTGTTGAGGTCTGGACAATATAGAAAGACGTCGTTTAAAGAAACACCTTCATATCTGGCACTTGAGTCAAATACCACTCTTATCTGACCAGGTTTCTTCGGATGATACACGCCAAAAATAGGTGAGTACCAACATTCCTCGGAATCTTGAAGTACAGGTGCAATTTCCGCGTGGCCACTCTGGAATATTCTCTCCATGAAGGTAAAGAAGTGTTCTTTTGTCTCTGGTGACTTCTGCAGTTTGCGTGTAAGGGAGACAAATCGACTGTACACAAATTCTCTGTTGTTGGGTAAGCGTTGCCTCTGTGGTTTGAATGGTAAAGGTGCGACCCAACTCTTTGATTCATCTCTTACTATCTCTCGCTCCATGATGTCCAAGAACAGTCTGTCCTCTATGGACGTTGCTACCTGGTTGTCTTCTCTTGTCCTGTGGAAAACTGTGCACCCTATATGATCTTGCTCACCGTCGCATGCATGGTCTTCACAGGAGGGATCAGCTAATGGACAAGATGGAGGGGTGTTGTGTGGCAATTCTTTAATCAGAAAACTGCTCTCGCATGGCTGGAAGAGAGACGGGCGTCCATTCTCGAGGGTATTGGTGAGCATGCTGTTGACTGATGTCGGCCTGTGTGCTCCACCCAAACAGACGTCTCCCACAATGACCCATCCTAGGTCAAGTCTCTGAGCATATGGGGCATTTTGTGGGCCATTGATCTGTCCTCTAGCCTTGTGGACCCGTAGAATGTCTCTTCCGAGGAGTAAGACGATAGGGGCTCCTTGGTCAAGCTCCGGTATCAGGTGAGCTATACGTCTCAAGTGGGTGTGATGAGCTGCTACCTCCGGTGTAGGTATCTCAGACCTGTTGTCCGAAATCTGATTGCACTCTAGTATTGATGGTAAGAATAAGCAGGTTTGACCGTCCATAGACTCTACTTTGAATCCGGTCGTTTTTCTCCCCGCCGTCTCGACAGTACCTGCACATGTCTTCAAGGAGTACGGAGAGCCGGGACCAGCAATGTTGAAGGTGTCGAAGAGAAAGGGCTTAGCTAGAGACCTGTTGCTCTGATCGTCCAATATTGCATATACCTTGATTGCCTTATCCCGTTGGCTCGCTGGGAATACTCTGACAAGACAGATCTTCAAGCAGGATCTCCCTGCTACAAATTCCTTGCAGATCTCTGTACACTGAGAAGTGACCACTGGGGTGTCAATGTCAGTGTCCGTCTGTTTTTCAGCAGACTCTTCTACTCACGACGATACCCCTGAGGGTGGTCCAGGGTGTAAAGCCGTGTTGTGCTCCACACTACTGCATTCTGCGCATTTCACACTGGTTTCACAGTTCTTGGCGAAGTGTGAGGTAGTCGCGCAGCATCTGAAGCATATCTTGTTTTCCTTTAGGAAGCTCTTACGGTCTTCTAGAGGCTTCTCCCTGAAGGCTCTACATTTTAGTAGAGGGTGAGGTTTCTTGTGTAGGGGGCAGTGTTTGCTGAGATCCTGAGGTTTGTCCTCATCTGGAGAGGACTTACTTGCCCTGTAAGGAAAACCTGTGGAGGTAACATTAGTTTTGTGTACTGCCACTGGTGTTTTACTGGGTTTTACACCGGAGGCAGTGGTACATGACATAGTGAAATCAAAACTGGGGTCATTTCTAACTTTAGCCTGCTGAGCAACAAAGTCTACAAACACCCTGAAAGGAGGAAATGACACCTTATGAGCCTGTTTGTCACGGGACCCATGACTGACCCACTTTTCTTGTAAGTTGTAAGGGAGCTTTTGGACAATCGGGTTGACACCTCTGGCAGTGTCCAGGAATGCCAACCCTGGTAGGTCACCTTCTACCTGAGCAGCATGTACCTCCATTAACAAGTCGCTCAGTTCCCTGAGCTTTTGATAACCCTTATTTGCTATCTTGGGGAAATCATCAATTCTTTTATACAAAGCATTTTCTATAGCTTCTATTGACCCATAACATTCTTCGAGTCTCTCCCACACCATGCGAAGTCCTGTGTGTGGGTACTTTATGTTAATGTTCCTGATTCTTTTGGCGTGTTGAGCTGACTCACTCCCAAGCCACTTAACCAGTAGATCTAACTCTTCACCACTGGAAAGGTGCAAGTCTCTGGTGGTATTCTGGAAGGAGGCTCGCCATGCTCTGTAGCTTTCAGCTCGATCAGTGAACTTTACAAGTCCCTTGGTCACCAGCTCCCGGCGGGTAAAGAACCTTGCAAAGTTCATAGTGGCTGAGTCAGTGCCGACATGAGCTGGTGTGCTGTTGTCATGCGGTGTGTGTGGTGCATCCTCATACCTGGTAAGAGCTTCTGGCTTAGGAAAGTCTGTATAAAACCGTTCTGAAGCGAAGGGTGTCCCTGTCAGTCTGGGAGGAGGCCGTACCTTCTGTTCTGTAAGACGGTAGTGGTGGTCGACATCGTTTCGCAGTATACCTTCCTGCTTCCAGTACGGTGTTTGGAGGAAGGATCTCTGGTAATCTGTATAGGCTGGTTGGTGTAACGGATCAGAGTTGTCTTCTATTCCGGGATGTTGGTGGACATATTCTGAGACGCGTTGAGCAGGGTCCTGACGATCAAGGTCTGGTCCACGTATGTCGCTGTCACGCTCAGATTCGGGAAACTCCACGGCTTCTAAGAACTCAGCTTTGGCTATTGCGGCTGCTGCTTCTTTTTCAGTGGAAAGCCTTTCTAAGGTCGCTCGCAGGCGTGCTGTATCTGCGTCTCTATCGGCTTGCAGGCGGGCTCTTTCTGCTTCTTGCTCGGCTTGCAGGCGGGCTTTTTCTGCTTCTTGCTCGGCTTGCATGCGTGCTCTTTCTGCTTCTTGGCAGGCTCTTTCTGCTTCTCTATCTGCTTGCAGGCGGGCTCTTTCTGCTTCTTGCTCTGCTTGTCTTAAATTTAACTGCATCTCTTGTGCAGCGAAGGAGGATCTTACCTTCGCCGCCTCAGCTTCTGCTCGGGCGAGGGTGACAGACCTTTTCGAGGAAGATTGCTAGAGCAGCTTGTTTGGGACCTCGTCCTGAGTGAGGATGCTCGACTTGCAGACATTGTGTGTCCGTTTGCAGGCTGTAGGACGTCTCAGAGCTTGTAGGAATGACTTCAGCGTAGACTGAGACGTGTAGCGCTTGGCGGGCAATATGGCGGCCGCTGCGGTATCTGCAGGCTGTGCGGTGTGGTACAAGCGGCTGTGTAAGTGGTCTTGTTATTGCTGGCGTCTAGCCTGGTTTTGCTAGCCTCCGCTGGTATTTAGCTTCTGTTTTACTGCTTGCTGGTATCTAGCCTGCGTTTTACAGGCCTCCGCTGGTATCTAGAATCCGTTTTACTGTTCTGTCTTCATACACGTTGATACGGTGTGTGATCCGACATACGGCATAAACCACTTCTGTCTCCCAAATAAGCAGACTGTTCTCTGTAGTCTAACTTGTTTATTGGTAAACATGAGCGCGGTAAAACTATAAGAATACAAATGATTTGAGTAAGTATTGGGCAAATAATAACATGACTGCAACTAACAGGGAAAGCATACAGGATGATGCAACTTCTATAATAACTACATACAGCAGGTAACCAAAAATCACATTTCCTGTGTACTGGCTGCTATACAGTTAATCACACTCTATAGAATATTACATAGCAAGAACAGAGATAATGATCTTACCGGATAAACTTAACCGGAATTGCAAGTAAGTGAGGTAGTTCCAACATAACAGAAAAACACGTGTGTCCAGGAAGAACACAGAGAGAAAATGGAGTTTCCCCTTCCCATGATACCTTGGTGAATCCCAGAATGCAACACTCTAATAATTACTGAAAAACACAGGTAATAAATTTAACCACCACTGGGTGGTGCTATAACACAGCAAAACCAAAACTATGGTATTAAACCGTATTAAAGCTAGATACGAAGCCCTGACCTTCGCTAGAATGGGCAGAACAATAACAGCACTCTTTAGATTGCAGTCACTACACGCTAGTCCTTCTCTGACTAGTTCTGTGGGTGTCCTGCACCGCTGAATCACAGTCTCTACTCACATCCATACACAGACCTTGACATCCTCTTGTCTGCAATTGTGGCACACGCCAGTCCTTCCTTCGGGTACAGAATAGTCTACCTTCAGTTCACCTCCGGGCACAAGACCTGTCCACATCCGTGACCAGTCATCGTGGACAGCAGCACCACTGTGTATGCTGTGGGTTGTCAGGCCTCACTCTGGCCATGACACACCTGAGACTCCTTAGACTCAATTCTAAAACCTCTCTATACTACAGGGCTTTTAATTATTGTAATCACAGCTACACCTGTGACTACAATGCCCCCTCAAGGCCTCACCACACCTCTGTGCGCATCTTGCGAAGAACAGCTCCCCCTAGCTGTAACAGGAGTCACTGTCTCACAGAGGGGACTACATTATATTGTGTGTGGGGCTGCATAATACTCTATGAGGGGGCTGCATCATACTCTATGAGGGGAGCTGCATTATACTGTGTTTGTGGGGGGCTGCAGTATACTCTATGAGGGGGACTGCAGTATACTCTATGAGGAGGGCTGCAGTATACTCTGAGGGGGGCTGCATTATACAAATATAGCAAATTGTCATTTTTTAGAAAAGAGACAAAATTCGGAACAAGCCGGTACCCCAGATAGACAACAAAAGCTATAGCAAAGAAAAAAGGGTTCTTCTGAGGAAAAACTTATAAAATATAACTTTTAATTATACAAGTTAAAACAGACACACAACATACAAATGATCCAGCAATAGGACCATATAGTTAACACTTCAAGGCTGAAGGGAGAGAGCAATTGTTCACCTAGACACAGCTATCATAGGCACAAATTACAATAGGTGAACAGATTACACCAACAACATTAGCTTTTAATCACCACAAAGCTTGCACAATAGCACAGAAAATAAGTTGCAATGCAGAAAATTCTGTGTACCTATATGTGGAAATTGTGGTATATGCAGGGCCGCATTTGCCACTAGGCACTGGAGGGCACGTGCCTAGGGTGTCGGGCTGCAGGGGGCTGCACCAAGACAGATCCAGGATCAGGATTTGGCTGAAAAACCTGATTTTGCCAGATTTGAAAAAAAAAAACGCAAGTGTGAAACCAGCGACACAGGATGAGTACAGCAGCTTGTAAAGTTCTAGCAGTAAGAATAGGATGTACTGACGAGCAGGAGGCACAGCAAGAGTTAAAAGATTTCATATATATATATAGATATATATATATATCTATATATATATATACTGTATATATGTCACAAAAGTAAATACTCCATGCAGGGAGTAAGTGGGGGTAAATATACAGGCCCACAATGTATATATAGCAATGAAGTTACTACAACTGGTGAAATAACAGGTTAATTTACCAGTCTCTGGTTCCTGGATGGTGTTGAGCGATACCTTCCGATATCCAGAAGTATCGGTATCGGATTGGATCGGCCGATATCCAAAAAATATCGAATATCGCCGATACCGATACCCGATACCAATGCAAGTCAATGGGACACAAATATCGGAATGTAAATAAGTCCTTCCTGTCCTTCTACATCCTGTTCCGGAGGGGAGAAGAGTGTGGGCGGTGCGTGGGCGGACACTGAGGGTGTCTGTGTGCAGGCAAGGTCTGTGCGGGCCTTCCGTGGGTCTGTACGGGCCTCTCGGGGGTCTGCGCGTGCCTGCTGGGGGTCTGTATGGGCCTGCTGGGGCTCTGTGCGGCCTGCCAGGGCTCTGCGCGGCCTGCCGGGGCTCTGTGCGTGTGTGCCGGGGCTCTGTGCAGCATGCTGGGGCTCTGTGCGGCGTGCCGGGGCTCTGTGCATGTTTGCCGGAGCTCTGTGCGGCGTGCCTGGGCTCTGTGCAGTGTGCCGGGGCTCTGTGCGGGCTGCCGGGGCTCTGTGCGCGTGTGCAGGCATCGTCCAATGGGACTACAAGTCCCATAGGATGATGCCTACTACAGTGACAGTGATTGACACATTAGACAATGATGGGACAGTAGTAGTCCCATCATCCGGCTTAAGTGTGGAATGAAAAAAAAAACATACACACTACATACATACTACATACATACTGTTACGGCCGCTACCGCTACTCACCGCTCCTTGTCTGGGTCCCGCCGCGCTGTCCCCGCTTCTTCTCCTGCTGTCGCCGCTGCTCCTCTCGGCCGCTCGTCTTCTAGGTCACGGCGCGCTGGTCCGTCTTCCTCCATTGCTGCTCGTTCCTGCAGCCCGGCTTCCGGTGGGTGGTACGCTCGTCCTCGGCGGGCCCCTCCTCCACGTCTTGGACAAACTGCTCCTGCGCAGGTGCGCAGGATACTGCGTTAGGCATTCCTTCCTGGTTTCCTGATACCGGATGTGTCTCTCCGGTGTGCTGCAGCCAATCCAGGTAGAGTGCCTACTATTTCAGGCCGCCTCCTTTGCTAGGAGGTGCCTGAGTGTCTTTAGCTTTAGCTTTTGCCTCCGGTCTCGTTGCTGCTGTGTCTCTGTGTCCCGTGCTGGTTCTCCCCCTTTCCCTTCAGCTCCGTCTTTGCTCTCCTTCTGTTCCAGTTCATCGTTCCTATTTTCACTCATCATCTCTCCTCTCTCCCTACAGCTCCGCCTCCGGAATTCCACTACTCCAGCCTGTTATTTCATTCCCGAGTCCTCTGTCTCCGGTCCCGTAGTCCTCGGTTCAGGTTTTCTGTTTTTGCCTCATCCTCTGTTTTCTCCCTTTCCTGAGCCGCCCCTCTTGGTATCTGCTACCGTGGATAGGAGACCTCTGGGCCTGCTCCTGACAGCCCCTGTATAGGGGTTGGTTAACATCTGGTCTACTCGCCCAGGGGTAGGTCTACCACGGTCCAGAGGGTCCACTCTCGTTCTTGCCCCTGAAACGTTAGAGTACACTCAGGCCATGGACCCCGCAGGTGCCGCGTTCTCTGCTCAGAAGGAGCTAGCACATCTGCGTGAAAATCAACAGCGCATTATGTCCTTCTTAAAGAACATGGAGTCCCGTCTGACTTCTCTGCAAACCTCCGACCCAGTTATCGCTTCTCAGTTTGCAGGCCTGCAGCAAGAGCTTTCTCAGCAGCGGGATACGCAGGCACGTATGCTGTCTTATATGGCTTCCATAGACGACCGTTTATTCAATTTGCAGTCTGCTTCCACGGCTTCTGCTCAAAGTACGCAAGACTCTAATCTTGCTCCTTCACCCCATCCGTCACCTCGTCTTGGCAAACCTCCTAGGTTTGGCGGAGATCCCAAGCTTTGTAGGGGATTTCTTAACCAATGCCGCCTCCACTTTGAACTCCTCCCCCAACAATACCCTACCGATCGGGCCAAGGTGGCCTTCATGGTTTCGCATTTAGAGGGTGAGGCTTTGGCTTGGGTCAATCCCCTGTGGGAGCGGGATGATCCCATAGTCTCGCAATTAGCCTTTTTCCTTGAGACCTTCCGCCGGGTTTTTGATGAGCCCGGGCGCCTAGCCTCCACGACCGAGTCGCTTTTCAACCTGCAACAGGGCTCCCTTACTGTCGCTCAGTACGCTATCCGCTTTCGCACCCTAGCCTCCGAGTTAGGGTGGAACAATGAGGCCCTGGTTGGCGCTTTCTGGCGAGGTCTATCTAGTCGGATAAAAGATGAGTTGGCAGGACGGGATACTCCGACCTCGTTATAAGATCTCATTTCTCTGTCAACACGCATTGACCTTCGCTTCCAGGAGCGAACTCGTGAGTCCATTAGAGAGAGGAGGTCTGTTCGTCCTTCACCATCAGTCCGTAGGTCAGGGAGTCCGCGGTCTTCGTTGTCTTCTTCGGCCTCTGCACCAGAACCTATGCAGGTAGATCGGGTCAAGCTGGCTGAGCAGCGTCGTCGGGAGAGACGTTCCCAGGGACTCTGCTTTTATTGTGGTAGCGCTTCCCATCTACTGCGAGCATGCCCCGAGAGACCGGAAAACTCCTCCGCCTAGGACAGGTAAGAGAGGCCTCCCTAGGTGTTTCTGATTCCTCTCAACCCTTGTGTCTGTCTGTCCTGTTTGTTCTTAATCAGAAACGATTTTCTGAAATAGCGTATGTGGACTCGGGTGCGGCAGGCAATTTTATCAGTCTTGAGGCAGTTCGGAGGCTTCGCGTTCCAGTTCTCTCTTTGGACTCTCCTCGTCTGATCGCTTCAGTGGATGGAAGACCCTTGCAGGATGCCATCACCTTGGTTACGGAAGAGATTGAATTATGGATCGGGGCCCTACATCGTGAGAAGATCACTTTCTATGTTCTCCCTAACCTCGCTCATGCTTTGCTTCTAGGGTTGCCTTGGCTCCGAATGCATGAACCTACTCTTGACTGGCGGTCTGGTGACGTACTCCGTTGGGGCTCTACGTGTCAAAAACAGTGTCTCTTGTCTGTTAGCCCTGTGGCTCCGCCCTCTGCAGTTTCCGTTCCCTCTGGTTTACCCTCTCCGTACTGGTCCTTCATAGACGTTTTTGATAAGAAAGAGGCTGAGACTCTTCCTCCGCATCGTGCCTACGACTGTCCGATCGAACTCCTTTCTGGTTCCACTCCGCCTAGAGGAAGAATTTACCCACTCTCTCCGGCTGAGACTAAAGCCATGTCCGAGTATATCCAAGAAAATTTGTCCAGAGGATTTATCCGAAAGTCATCTTCTCCCGCAGGTGCGGGATTCTTCTTCGTCAAGAAGAAAGAAGGGTCACTTCGTCCTTGTATCGACTACAGAGGTCTGAACAACATTACGATCAAGAACAAGTATCCTCTGCCGCTCATTCCGGAACTCTTTGATCGACTTAAAGGAGCGCGAATTTTCACTAAATTAGATCTTCGGGGTGCTTACAACCTTGTCCGAATTCGAGCCGGTGATGAATGGAAGACCGCATTTAACACTCGAGACGGTCATTATGAATACCTAGTCATGCCGTTCGGTCTCTGCAAAGCTCCTGCGGTCTTCCAAGAATTCGTTAATGACATCTTCCGTGACCTTCTCTACTCCTGTGTTGTGGTGTATCTTGATGACATCCTGGTCTTTTCTGTAGACTTACCGTCCCACAGAAGAAGTGTTCGTTTGGTTTTGCAACGTTTAAGAGAGAATCGCCTTTATGCCAAGTATGAGAAGTGTCTCTTCGAACAAACGTCTTTGCCTTTTTTCGGATACATCATTTTGGATGCCGGCCTCAAGATGGATCCTGAAAAGGTGAATGCCATTCTCCATTGGCCACGTCCCTATGGAATAAAAGCCGTTCAACGGTTTCTCGGCTTCGCTAACTACTACAGGCAGTTCATATCTCATTTCTCCTCCATAATTCGGCCTCTCTCTGCTCTCACTCGCAAAGGTTCCAACCCGAAGACTTGGACTACGGAGGTCGAGAATGCCTTTGTACTCCTGAAGAAGTCCTTTTCTTCCGCTCCAGTACTTCACCATCCAGAGGTTAATAAACCATTCGTTCTCGAGGTGGATGCCTCTTCCACGGGTGCCAGAGCAGTACTCTCCCAAAGGTCTCAAATGGGTCGATTAGTTCCGTGCGGTTTCTTTTCTAAAACGTTCTCTGCTTCTGAACGTAATTATACCATTGGGGACCGTGAACTCTTGGCCATAAAGCTAGCTTTGGAAGAATGGAGGCATCTTCTTGAAGGAGCTGTTCATCCTTTTGTGATTTTCTCTGACCATAAGAATTTGGCTTACCTTCAAACTGCGCACAGACTTAATCCACGGCAAGCTCGATGGTCCCTGTTCTTTGCTCGCTTCGATTTCGAGCTCCGTTTTCGGCCTGGTGACAAGAATGTCAAGGCAGATGCTCTGTCCAGACTTTCTCAGCCAGAGGACATTGACGAAGAACCTACGCATATCCTGGATCCCTGCAAAGTCGTCACGGTGGCTCCTCTTAAGATGATTCGCCCTCCTCCGGGTAAAACACTAGTGACGGAGGATGACAAGATGAGAGTGCTTCGTTGGGGTCATTCCTCTAAATTGGCAGGTCATGCCGGAATAAAGAAGACCTTCCTTCTCATCTCTCGCTACTACTGGTGGCCTTCGCTACGCCAGGATATCAAAGACTTTGTCGCCTCTTGTCCTTCCTGTGCTAAGTACAAGGTGCCAAGACAATTACCTCGGGGGAGTCTGCTTCCACTTCCCGTACCTTCCTGTCCGTGGAAACATATCGCCATGGACTTCATTACTGATTTACCGAAATCCTCTGGTTGTACTGTCATCCTAACGGTCGTAGATCGGTTTTCTAAAATGGCTCATTTTGTTCCTCTGCCTGGACTACCCTCGGCTCCTGAGTTGGCGAAAATTTTTATTTCCAATATTTTCAGACTCCATGGTTTTCCTCAAAACATCGTGTCTGACCGAGGAGTTCAATTTACGTCACATTTTTGGAGGGCGTTATGCAAACTCTTGAAGGTGTCGCTGGATTTTTCGTCTGCTTATCATCCACAGACTAACGGCCAAGCGGAACGTACGAATCAAATTGTGGCTTCCTATCTTCGTCATTTCATCAACGTCCACCAAGATGACTGGGTCAGCCTTTTGCCTTGGGCCGAGTTCGCCTATAATAATCACTCTAACGAGTCCTCCGCTAAGTTTCCTTTTTTCATTGTCTTCGGTCAGCATCCGAATATGCCCCTCCCAATTTCTTCCGTGTCTGGAGTTCCGGCAGCAGATTCTTTATCTTCTAAATTCTCTGCAATCTGGGGTGAAGTTGAAGAGGCCCTCAATTTGGCCTCTGCTAAGATGAAGAGACATGCCGACAAGAGGCGTTTAGATTCTTCTCCATTTTCTCCTGGCGATAAGGTCTGGCTTTCCTCGCGTTATATTAGGCTCAAGATTCCATCCTATAAACTTGGTCCTCGCTACATCGGTCCTTTTGAGGTTCTGAGTCGAGCCAACGATGTCGCCTACAAGCTGAAGTTGCCTGCCTCGCTCCGTATTCCCAATACTTTCCATGTGTCCTTGCTCAAACCTATTACTCTTAATCGCTTCCATCCTTCTTCTGGTGCCTCTCCTCAGTCTGTCTGCGCCGATAACATTTTTGAGGTAAAGGATATTTTAGCCATGAAGAGGGTTCGTGGGAGAGATTTTTTCCTGGTGGATTGGAGGGGTTTTGGTCCTGAGGAGAGATCGTGGGAGCCTCGGGAGAATATCAATGCTCCTCGACTTCTTAACAAATTCCTCTCCGGGACTGGGAGAGGGGATTTTAAGGAGGGGGGTACTGTTACGGCCGCTACCGCTACTCACCGCTCCTTGTCTGGGTCCCGCCGCGCTGTCCCCGCTTCTTCTCCTGCTGTCGCCGCTGCTCCTCTCGGCCGCTCGTCTTCTAGGTCACGGCGCGCTGGTCCGTCTTCCTCCATTGCTGCTCGTTCCTGCAGCCCGGCTTCCGGTGGGCGGTACGCTCGTCCTCGGCGGGCCCCTCCTCCACGTCTTGGACATACTGCTCCTGCGCAGGTGCGCAGGATCCTGCGTTAGGCATTCCTTCCTGGTTTCCTGATACCGGATGTGTCTCTCCGGTGTGCTGCAGCCAATCCAGGTAGAGTGCCTACTATTTCAGGCCGCCTCCTTTGCTAGGAGGTGCCTGAGTGTCTTTAGCTTTAGCTTTTGCCTCCGGTCTCGTTGCTGCTGTGTCTCTGTGTCCCGTGCTGGTTCTCCCCCTTTCCCTTCAGCTCCGTCTTTGCTCTCCTTCTGTTCCAGTTCATCGTTCCTATTTTCACTCATCATCTCTCCTCTCTCCCTACAGCTCCGCCTCCGGAATTCCACTACTCCAGCCTGTTATTTCATTCCCGAGTCCTCTGTCTCCGGTCCCGTAGTCCTCGGTTCAGGTTTTCTGTTTTTGCCTCATCCTCTGTTTTCTCCCTTTCCTGAGCCACCCCTCTTGGTATCTGCTACCGTGGATAGGAGACCTCTGGGCCTGCTCCTGACAGCCCCTGTATAGGGGTTGGTTAACATCTGGTCTACTCGCCCAGGGGTAGGTCTACCACGGTCCAGAGGGTCCACTCTCGTTTTTGCCCCTGAAACGTTAGACATACATACTACATACAATACATTCATACATTACATACAGTACATACATAGACATACAGTACATTAAACATAGAGTTCATACTCACCATTACTTGTCACTTTGTTCCCTGAAGCCAGTGTCATCTGTAAAAAAATATGAAAATAACAAACAACCAATATACTCCCTGTCCGCAGAAATCCACAAGTGTCTCACGACGATCTCCCGTGGAGAACGGCAGCATCAGCTGATGCGACCGCTCTCCAGGGGCACCAGGAACACAATGACGCGAGGAAGTTATCCTTCCGCATTGTATTCCTCCGCCGCTGCAAAAAAAAAATTGTCCCTAGTCTCACTTTTGGCATTGCTGTGTGAGAAAATTTTCCCACGCAGCAATTGCCATAAAGTGAGACTTTGAACTATAGTAACCTCAGTGATGCACTGCAGGGGCCATTGTCTCCTGTCAGTGTGTCACTGAGGGTCCTATCGAGCAGTGCATCACCCTATGTCACTGTTCTAATGGAGAGATCGTCGTGGGACACTGGTTATTGATTGGACTACGGCAGACAGGTAGTATGCAGTTTATTATTTTACATTTTTTGCAGGCACTGAAGTATGGTAAGTATGGGTAAATGAAGAATATTAAAATACTTTTTTTCTAATGTGTGTGTTTTATTAACCCTTTATTACTATTGGATTAATAATGGATAGGCGTCTTATTGACGACTCTCCATTATTAACCCAGCTTAATGTCACCTTACAATTGCAAGGTTAGGGTTAGCCACAGTGCCATGGGCTTTAAACTTCTTGATGACACTGCGCACGGTAGACACAGGAACATTCAGGTCTTTGGAGATGGACTTGCAGCCTTGAGATTGCTCATGCTTCCTCACAATTTGGTTTCTCAAGTCCTCAGACAGTTCTTTGGTCTTCTTTCTTTTCTCCATGTTCAATGTGGTACACATAAGGACACAGGACAGAGGTTGAGTCAACTTTAATCCATGTCAACTGGCTGCAAGTGTGATTTAGTTATTGCCAACACCTGTTAGGTGCCACAGGTAAGTTACAGGTGCTGTTAATTACACAAATTAGAAAAGCATCACATGATTTTTCGAACAGTGTCAATACTTTTGTCCACCCTTTTTTATGTTTGGTGTATAATTATATCCAATTTGGCCTTAGGACAATTCTTTTTGTGTTTTTTTTTTATTTAAGACAAATTAAATGAAGATAATAATACCAAACAATTTGTGTTTGCAATCATTTTCAGGAAGAAAATGAGTATTATCTGACAGAATTGCAGGGGTGTCAATACTTTTGGCCATGACTGTAGATACATCTATGTATCTATAGGTATATCTATCTATAAATATATCTATGGATAGATATATCCATAGATATATAATAGAAAGGCCGATGTTTCTAAGGCTACTTTCACACTTTCGCTTTTAGCAATCCGTTGCAATCCGTCGTTTTGGGAAAAAAACGGATCCTGCAAATGTGCTCGCAGGATGCATTTTTTACCCATAGACTTGTATTAGCGACGGATGGCGACGGATGGCCACACGTCACGTCCGTCGTGCAACGGATCCGTCGTGTTTTGGCGAAAAAACATTCAAGTGAAGGTTTTTTTGTCCATCGCGTCCGACATTTTCTACCGCGCATGCGCGGCCAAAACTCCGCCCCCTCCTCCCCAGACTTCAGAATGGGCAGCGGATGCGTTGAAAAACTGCAAGTGTGAAAGAGGCCTTAATGAGCATTGAATTTTTTTAAAAAAATGACGTGGGCTCCTGCCCAATTTTCTGCACCAGAGGGGGAAAGCCGACGGCCGGGGGCCAATATTTGTAGCCTGCTATGAATATCAGCCCACAGCTGTCTGCGCAGCCTTTACTGACTATTAAAATAGGGGACCCCCCAAAAAATGACATGGGGTCCCCCTATATTTTATAGCCAGAAAGGCTACGCAGACAGCTGCGGGCTGATATTCATAGCCTAGAGAGAGGCCATGGATATTGACCCCCCCGGCTACAAATACCAGTCCGCAGCCGCCCCAGAAATGGCGCATCTGTAAGATGCGCCAATTCCGGTACTTAGCCCCTCTCTGCCGACTCCCGTGTAGCGGTGGGATATGGGGTAATAAGGGGTTAATGTCACCTTGCTATTGTAAGGTGACATTAAGCTGGGTTAATAATGGAGAGGCGTCAATAAGACGCCTATCCATTATTAATCCAATACTAGTAAAGGGTTAATAAAACACACACACATTAGGAAAAAAGTATTTTAATATTCTTCATTTACCCATACTTACCATACTTCAGCGCCTGCAAAAAACGTAAAATAATAAACTGCATACTACCTGTCCGCCGTAGTCCAATTAATAACGAGTGTCCTATGACGATCTCCTCTATAGACATCGGGTGATGTCACTGCTCTAAAGGACCCTCAGTGACACACTGTCAGGAGACAATGGCTTCTGCAGTGCATCACTGAGGTTACTATACAGTAGTTCAAAGTCTCACTTTAAGGCAATTGCTGCATGAGAAAATTTCTCACACAGCAATTCCACACGATGCTCCGCCCCCACACATTACCACACGAGGCTCCGTCCCTGCACATTACCACACGAGGCTCCGTCCCCACACATTACCACACGAAGCTCTGTCCCCACATGTTACCACACGACGCTCCGTCCCCACACATTACCACACGATGCTCCGTTCCCACACATTACTCCACGATGCTCCGTTCCCACACATTACTACACGAAGCTCTGTCCCCACACATTACCACACAAGGCTCCGCCCACACACATTACCACATGAGGCTCCGTTCCCACACATTACCACATGAGGCTCCGTCCCCACACATTACCACACGAAGCTCCGTCCCCACACATTACCACACGAGTTCCGTCCCCACACATTACCACACGAAGCTCCATCCCCACACATTACCACATGAGGCTCCGTCCCCACACATTACCACACGAGGCTCTATCCTTACACATTACCACACGAGGCTCCGTCCCCACACATTACCACACGAGGCTCCATCCCCACATATT
The DNA here is from genome assembly GCF_032444005.1 of Ranitomeya imitator. Taxonomy (NCBI): domain Eukaryota; kingdom Metazoa; phylum Chordata; class Amphibia; order Anura; family Dendrobatidae; genus Ranitomeya; species Ranitomeya imitator. The sequence goes on along the minus strand of NC_091285.1, from coordinate 621,180,249 downwards.
ACCACACAAGGCTCCGCCCCCCACATTAGCACACGCAGCACTTCCTTTCTATGTAATTCAACCACTTCAGCCAAGGTAAACGTACATTTAATTGCATCCGCATTCTCCCAAACAAAATGAGCCAAGAAGAGTCGCCAGGTCCATCTCACAGGCCGCAGGAAAATCCGAACAACGATGCAGTAGCTGATCGACAACAACAATATCGACAAAATCGTAGGATTGGTTATCAACAACGAACACCTGAGCAGATTGATAAGGACAGAGAGAGATATCACAAGGTTTATATCAACCGAGTGACAGAAAGAAGGGAAGCTGACATATATAACCAGCGTCAACGAAGAAAAAATTTGACACCTGCGGAAGTTGAAAACAACAATGCCCATCGACGTAAACTGCCACCACCTTCGAGGTATGCAGCAAGAAATCCAGAGAATATACCCAGTAAACACCACGTGGGAAAGCGAGATGTTATGTGTAGTGATTGCGGTGCATCTCACTTTTGGAAAGAAAAATTACACAGTGCAAAGTTTGCGTCGTGCTGCAGAAGTGGTACTATAGACTTACTGTACGTGAAGTAAATGAATATCCTCTGCAGTTTCAAGCATGGTTAACTGAAGATACGTATGAGGCAAAAAAATTTATTTTAAGTTAATTTACCACCTGTGTAAGCGCTATTGAATGTTGTCATTATTTACTTTAGTTTAATCACCAGCAGCGTTAATTAGATAGCAATGAGCGTGGCAAGCGTTAGCTAGCCAGAAACAGCTAGTATATATATAAAAAGATTGAATAGAGTAAGCACTATGCACTTTGTTATAATGTTTTGTTATTATTATCCCTATAAATGAAGATGTTAGTATATTATGGGGGAATGTTTACAATAAAAGCACGTGTTCACCTTATAGGACTTAAATATATTATATTAAAAGGGGAGCAATTTCAGTTGGTCATACATGGGATTAATATCAAGTCTTGGGCACTTAGTCACTTTTTGTTTATATATACTGAAAAATATAAAATAGGGTATCGTGCAATTCAGGTAACCTAGCATTTTTAACCCCTTCCCGACCTTTGACGCCATGTAGGCGTCATGAAAGTCGGTGCCAATTCGACCTGTGACGCCTATGTGGCGTCATGGAAAGATCGCGTCCCTGCAGATCGGGTGAAAGGGTTAACTCCAATTTCACCCGATCTGCAGGGACAGGGGGAGTGGTACTTTAGCCCAGGGGGGGTGGCTTCACCCCCCCCCCCCGTGGCTATGATTGCTCTGATTGGCTGTTGAAAGTGAAACTGCCAATCAGAGCGATTTGTAATATTTCACCTAAAAAACTGGTGAAATATGTTATGATAAGGTAATTCAGTACCACAATGGACATAGAAGTCAGAGCACATACAGTGACCTGACAATAACCCAAAAACATAGAACGAGCTCTGAGACGTGGGAACTCTGCTGACCGCAATCCCTAATCCTCTCCAACAACACTAGAGGCAGCCGTGGATTGCGCCTAACGCTCCCTATGCAACTCGGCACAGCCTGAGAAACTAGCTAGCCTGAAGATAGAAAATAAGCCTACCTTGCCTCAGAGAAATACCCCACAGGAAAAGGCAGCCCCCACATATAATGACTGTGAGTTAAGATGAAAAGACAAACGTAGAGATGAAATAGATTTAGCAAAGTGAGGCCCGACTTTCTGAACAGAGCGAGGATAGGAAAGGTAACTTTGCGGTCAACACAAAACCCTACAAACAACCACGCAAAGGGGGCAAAAAGACCCTCCGTACCGACTAACGGCACGGAGGTACACCCTCTGCGTCCAAGAGCTTCCAGCAAGCAAGAAAAACCAAATAAGCAAGCTGGACAAAAAAAAACAGCAAACAAAATAACAAAAGCGTAACTTAGCTATGCAGAGCAGCAGGCCACAGGAACGATCCAGGAGGAAGCAAGTCCTATACTAGAACATTGACTGGAGGCCAGGATCAAAGCACTAGGTGGAGTTAAATAGAGCAGCACCTAACGACTTCCCCACATCACCTGAGGAAGGAAACTCAGAAGCCGCAGTACCACTCTCCTCCACCAACGGAAGGTCATAGAGAGAATCAGCCGAAGTACCACTCGTGACCACAGGAGGGAGCTCTGCCACAGAATCCACAACAGTGCCCCCCCCTTGAGGAGGGGTCACCGAACCCTCACCAGAGCCCCCAGGACGACCAGGATGAGCCATATGAAAGGCACGAACAAGATCGGGAGCATGGACATCAGAGGCAAAGACCCAGGAATTATCTTCCTGAGCATAACCCTTCCACTTAACCAGATACTGGAGTTTCTGTCTTGAAACACGAGAATGCAAAATCTTCTCCACAATATACTCCAACTCCCCCTCCACCAAAACCGGGGCAGGAGGATCAACAGATGGAACCATAGGTGCCACGTATCTCCGCAACAATGACCTATGGAATACGTTATGGATGGAAAAAGAATCTGGAAGGGTCAAACGAAAAGACACAGGATTAAGAAACTCAGAAATCCTATACGGACCAATGAAACGAGGTTTAAACTTAGGAGAGGAAACCTTCATAGGAATATGACGAGAAGACAACCAAACCAAATCCCCAACACGAAGTCGGGGACCCACACAGCGTCTGCGATTAGCGAAACGTTGAGCCTTCTCCTGGGACAAGGTCAAATTGTCCACCACATGAGTCCAAATCTGCTGCAACCTGTCCACCACAGTATCCACACCAGGACAGTCCGAAGACTCAACCTGCCCTGAAGAGAAACGAGGATGGAAACCAGAGTTGCAGAAAAACGGCGAAACCAAGGTAGCCGAGCTGGCCCGATTATTAAGGGCGAACTCAGCCAAAGGCAAAAAGGACACCCAGTCATCCTGATCAGCAGAAACAAAGCATCTCAGATATGTTTCCAAGGTCTGATTGGTTCGTTCGGTCTGGCCATTAGTCTGAGGATGGAAAGCCGAGGAAAAAGACAAGTCAATGCCCATCCTAGCACAAAAGGCTCGCCAAAACCTCGAAACAAGCTGGGAACCTCTGTCAGAAACGATATTCTCTGGAATGCCATGTAAACGAACCACATGCTGGAAGAACAATGGCACCAAATCAGACGAGGAAGGTAATTTAGACAAGGGCACCAAATGGACCATCTTAGAGAAGCGATCACAAACCACCCAAATGACTGACATTTTTTGAGAGACGGGAAGATCTGAAATAAAATCCATAGAGATATGTGTCCAAGGCCTCTTCGGGACCGGCAAGGGCAAAAGCAACCCACTGGCACAAGAACAGCAGGGCTTAGCCCGAGCACAAATCCCACAGGACTGCACAAAAGAACGCACATCCCACGACAGAGATGGCCACCAAAAGGATCTAGCCACTAACTCTCTGGTACCAAAGATTCCAGGATAACCAGCCAACACCGAACAATGAACCTCAGAGATAACTTTATTTGTCCATCTATCAGGGACAAACAGTTTCTCCGCTGGGCAACGATCAGGTTTATTAGCCTGAAATTTTTGCAGCACCCGCCGCCAATCAGGGGAGATGGCAGACACAATTACTCCCTCTTTGAGAATACCCGCCGGCTCAGATAAACCCGGAGAGTCGGGCACAAAACTCCTAGACAGGGCATCCGCCTTCACATTTTTAGAGCCCGGAAGGTACTCAACCACAAAGTCAAAACGGGCAAAAAACAGCGACCAACGAGCCTGTCTAGGATTCAACCGCTTGGCAGACTCGAGATAAGTCAAGTTCTTATGATCAGTCAAGACCACCACGCGATGCTTAGCTCCTTCAAGCCAATGACGCCACTCCTCGAATGCCCACTTCATGGCCAGCAACTCTCGATTGCCAACATCATAATTTTGCTCAGCAGGCGAAAACTTCCTGGAAAAGAAGGCGCATGGTTTCATCACCGAGCAATCAGAACTTCTCTGCGACAAAACAGCCCCTGCTCCAATCTCAGAAGCATCAACCTCGACCTGGAATGGAAGCGAAACATCTGATTGACACAACACAGGGGCAGAAGAAAAACGACGCTTCAACTCTTGAAAAGCTTCCACAGCAGCAGACATGGATTTCCAATCTAACACTGGATTATGGACTTGTAGCCATGGCAACCCCAACACGACCACATCATGCAGATTATGCAACACCAGAAAGCGAATAACCTCCTGATGTGCAGGAGCCATGCACATGGTCAGCTGGGTCCAGTACTGAGGCTTATTCTTGGCCAAAGGCGTAGCATCAATTCCTCTCAATGGAATAGGACACTGCAAGGGCTCCAAGAAAAACCCACAGCGCCTAGCATACTCCAAGTCCATCAAATTCAGGGCAGCGCCTGAATCCACAAATGCCATGACAGAATAAGATGACAAAGAGCAGATCAAAGTAACGGACAAAAGAAATTTTGACTGTACCGTACCAATGGTGGCAGACCTAGCGAACCGCTTAGTGCGCTTAGGACAATCAGAGATAGCATGAGTGGAATCACCACAGTAGAAACACAGCCCATTCTGACGTCTGTGTTCTTGCCGTTCAACTCTGGTCAAAGTCCTATCGCACTGCATAGGCTCAGGTTTATGCTCAGATAATACCGCCAAATGGTGCACAGATTTACGCTCACGCAAGCGTCGACCGATCTGAATGGCCAAAGACATAGACTCATTCAGACCAGCAGGCATAGGAAATCCCACCATGACATCCTTAAGAGCTTCAGAGATACCCTTTCTGAAAATAGCTGCGAGCGCACCTTCATTCCATTGAGTGAGTACGGACCACTTTCTAAATTTCTGACAATATACCTCTATCTCATCCTGACCCTGACACAGAGCCAGCAAATTTTTCTCTGCCTGATCCACTGAATTAGGTTCATCGTACAGCAATCCGAGCGCCAGGAAAAACGCATCAATATTACTTAATGCAGGATCTCCTGGCGCAAGAGAAAATGCCCAGTCCTGAGGGTCGCCACGTAAAAAAGAAATAATGATCCTAACTTGTTGAACTGGGTCACCAGAGGAGCGAGGTTTCAAAGCCAGAAATAGTTTACAATTATTTTTGAAACTCAGAAATTTTGTTCTATCTCCAAAAAATAAATCAGGAATAGGAATTCTTGGTTCTAACATAGAATTCTGAACCACAAAGTCTTGAATATTTTGTACTCTTGCCGTGAGCTGATCCACTCATGAAGACAGACCTTTAATGTCCATCGCTATACCTGTGTCCTGAACCACCCAAATGTCTAGGGGAAAAAAAAGGCAAAACACAGTGCAGAGAAAAAAAAATGGTCTCAGAACTTCTTTTTTCCCTCTATTGAGAATCATTAGTACTTTGGGCCTCCAGTACTGTTATGATAAGGTAATTCAGTACCACAATGGACATAGAAGTCAGAGCACATACAGTGACCTGACAATAACCCAAAAACATAGAACGAGCTCTGAGACGCGGGAACTCTGCTGACCGCAATCCCTAATCCTCTCCAACCACACTAGAGGCAGCCGTGGATTGCGCCTAACGCTCCCTATGCAACTCGGCACAGCCTGAGAAACTAGCTAGCCTGAAGATAGAAAATAAGCCTACCTTGCCTCAGAGAAATACCCCACAGGAAAAGGCAGCCCCCACATATAATGACTGTGAGTTAAGATGAAAAGACAAACGTAGAGATGAAATAGATTTAGCAAAGTGAGGCCCGACTTTCTGAACAGAGCGAGGATAGGAAAGGTAACTTTGCGGTCAACACAAAACCCTACAAACAACCACGCAAAGGGGGCAAAAAGACCCTCCGTACCGACTAACGGCACGGAGGTACACCCTCTGCGTCCCAGAGCTTCCAGCAAGCAAGAAAAACCAAATAAGCAAGCTGGACAGAAAAAAACAGCAAACAAAATAACAAAAGCGTAACTTAGCTATGCAGAGCAGCAGGCCACAGGAACGATCCAGGAGGAAGCAAGTCCTATACTAGAACATTGACTGGAGGCCAGGATCAAAGCACTAGGTGGAGTTAAATAGAGCAGCACCTAACGACTTCCCCACATCACCTGAGGAAGGAAAGTCAGAAGCCGCAGTACCACTCTCCTCCACCAACGGAAGCTCATAGAGAGAATCAGCCGAAGTACCACTCGTGACCACAGGAGGGAGCTCTGCCACAGAATCCGCAACAGAAATATTACAATCCAGCCATGGCCGATGCTGCAATATCATCGGCCATGGCTGGAAACACTGATGTGCCCCCCCCCCCACTGCCACCGATCTCCTCCCCAGTCCTCCATTCTGTGGTCCGCTCCTCTCCGTCGCCCTGTTTGTTCCCCCGTCATCCTGTCCGCTCCCCCCGTGCTCCTATGCCACCCCCGTGCTCCGACATCCCCCCATGCTCCGATCTCCCCCCTTCATACTTACCGATCCTCCCGGTGTCCATCCGTCTTCTTCATGGGCGCCGCCATCTTCCAAAATGGCAGGCGCATGCACAGTGCGCCCGCCAAATCTGCCGGCCGGCAGATTCGTTCCATGTACATTTTGATCACTGTGATAAAACCTATCACAGTGATCAAAATAAAAAAAAAAGTAAATGAACCCCCCCTTTATCACCCCCATAGGTAGGAACAATAAAAAAATAAAGAAAGTATTTTTTTTTCCACTACAGTTAGAACTAGGGTTAGGGTTAAGGTACCGTTACACTCAGCAACTTTCCAACGATCACCACACTGTTGTGAATTCTGTTGTCGGGCTCCCTCCTGTGGTCATGAATGGTACTTCGGCTGGTTCTGTCCATGGACTTCCTCTGGTGGGTGTTTCTGAGTTTCACAGGTGACGAGGTTAATTCGTTAGCTGCTGCTCTATTTAACTCCACTTAGATCTTTGCTCCATGCCACCTGTCAATGTTCCAGTATTGGTCTGTTCACTCCTGGATCGTTCTTGTGACCTGTCTTCCCATCAGAAGCTAAGTTCCAGCTTGTATTTCTTTGGTTTGCTATTTTTCTGTCCAGCTTGCTATTTAATTTGTTGTCTTGCTTGCTGGAAGCTCTGGGACGCAGAGGGAGCGCCTCCGCACCGTGAGTCGGTGCGGAGGGTCTTTTTGTGCCCTCTGCGTGGTCTTTTTGTAGGTTTTTGAGCTGACCGCAAAGTAACCTTTCCTATCCTCGGTCTGTTCAGTAAGTCGGGCCTCACTTTTCTTAATCTATTTCATCTCTGTGTTTGTATTTTCATCTTTACTCACAGTCATTACATGTGGGGGGCTGCCTTTTCCTTTGGGGAATTTCTCTGAGGCAAGGTAGGCTTTATTTTTCTATCTTCAGGGCTAGCTAGTTTCTTAGGCTGTGCCGAGTTGCATAGGGAGCGTTAGGCGCAATCCACGGCTATTTCTAGTGTGTTTGATAGGATTAGGGATTGCGGTCAGCAGAGTTCCCACGTCCCAGAGCTCGCCCTTATTATCAGTAACTATCAGGTCATTCCGTGTGCTCTTAACCACCAGGTCCATTATTGTCCTGACCACCAGGTCATAACAGTACAGGTGGCCCAAAGTACTAATGCATCTCAATAGAGGGATAAGAGAAGTTCTGAGACCATTTTTTTTTCTTTGCAGTGTGTTTTGTCTCTATTTTCCCCTTTACCTCTGGGTGGTTCAAGACACTGGTGTAAACATGGACATTCAAGGTCTGTCCTCTTGGATGGATAATCTCACTACAAGGATACAAAACATTCAAGATTTTGTGGTTCAGAATCCGATGTCAGAGCCTAGGATTCCAATTCCTGATTTGTTTTTTGGTGATAGATCTAAGTTCTTGAATTTCAAAAATAATTGTAAATTGTTTCTTGCCTTGAAACCTCGCTCCTCAGGTGACCCTGTTCAACAAGTAAAGATCATTATTTTTTTGTTACGTGGTGACCCTCAAGACTGGGCATTTTCCCTTGCGCCAGGAGATCCGGCATTGCGTGATGTTGATGCGTTTTTCCTGGCGCTTGGATTGCTTTATGACGAACCTAATTCAGTGGATCAGGCAGAGAAAATCTTGCTGGCTCTGTGTCAGGGTCAGGATGAAGCGGAGATATATTGTCAGAAGTTTAGAAAGTGGTCTGTGCTCACTCAGTGGAATGAATGTGCCCTGGCAGCAATCTTCAGAAAGGGTCTCTCTGAAGCCCTTAAGGATGTCATGGTGGGGTTTCCCATGCCTGCTGGTCTGAATGAGTCTATGTCCTTGGCCATTCAGATCGATCGACGCTTGCGTGAGCGTAAAGCTGTGCACCATTTGGCGGTACTATCTGAGCAATGGCCTGAGCCTATGCAATGTGATAGGACTTTGACCAGAGCTGAACGGCAAGAACACAGACGTCGGAATGGGCTATGTTTTTACTGTGGTGATTCCACTCATGCTATCTCCGATTGTCCTAAGCGCACTAAGCGGTTCGCTATGTCTGCCACCATTGGTACGGTACAGTCTAAATTTCTATTGTCTGTTACTCTGATTTGCTCTTTGTCATCCTATTCTGTTATGGCATTTGTGGATTCAGGCGCTGCCCTGAATTTGATGGACTTGGAGTTTGCTAGGCGCTGTGGTTTTTTCTTGGAGCCCTTGCAGTATCCTATTCCATTGAGAGGAATTGATGCTACGCCTTTGGCCAAGAATAAGCCTCAGTATTGGACCCAATTGACCATGTGCATGGCTCCTGCACATCAGGAGGATATCCCCTTTCTGGTGTTGCATAATCTGCATGATGTGGTCGTTTTGGGGTTGCCATGGCTACAGGTTCATAATCCAGTATTGGACTGGAAATCTATGTCTGTGTCCAGCTGGGGTTGCCAGGGGGTACATGGTGATGTTCCATTTTTGTCTATTTCGTCTTCCACTCCTTCTGAAGTTCCAGAGCTTTTGTCGGATTATCGGGATGTATTTGATGAGCCCAAAGCCAGTGCCCTACCTCCTCATAGGGATTGCGATTGTGCAATTAATTTGATTCCTGGTAGTAAGTTTCCTAAGGCCGATTGTTCAATTTATCTGTGCCAGAACACGCCGCTATGCGGAGTTATATAAAGGAATCCTTGGAGAAAGGCCATATTCGCCCGTCGTCTTCACCGTTAGGAGAAGGGTTCTTTTTTGTGGCCAAGAAGGATGGTTCTTTGAGACCTTGTATTGATTACCGCCTTCTTAATAAATTACAGTCAAATTTCAGTATCCTTTGCCGTTGCTGTCTGATTTGTTTGCTCGTATTAAAGGGGCTAGTTGGTTCACCAAGATAGATCTTCGAGGGGCGTATAATCTTGTGCGTATTAAACAAGGCGATGAATGGAAAACAGCATTTAATACGCCCGAGAGCCATTTTGAGTACCTGGTTATGCCATTCGGGCTTTCCAATGCTCCATCAGTATTTCAGTCCTTTATGCATGACATCTTCCGAGAGTACCTGGATAAATTCCTGATTGTGTATTTGGATGATATTTTGGTCTTTTCGGATGATTGGGAGTCTCATGTGAAGCAGGTCAGAATGGTGTTCCAGGTCCTTCGTGCGAATTCCTTGTTTGTGAAGGGGTCAAAGTGTCTCTTTGGAGTTCATAAGGTTTCATTTTTGGGGTTCATTTTTTCCCCTTCTACTATCGAGATGGACCCTGTTAAAGTCCAGGCCATTTACATAGTAACATAGTAACATAGTAACATAGTTAGTAAGGCTGAAAAAAGACATTTGTCCATCCAGTTCAGCCTATATTCCATCATAATAAATCCCCAGATCTACGTCCTTCTACAGAACCTAATAATTGTATGATACAATATTGTTCTGCTCCAGGAAGACATCCAGGCCTCTCTTGAACCCCTCGACTGAGTTCGCCATCACCACCTCCTCAGGCAAGCAATTCCAGATTCTCACTGCCCTAACAGTAAAGAATCCTCTTCTATGTTGGTGGAAAAACCTTCTCTCCTCCAGACGCAAAGAATGCCCCCTTGTGCCCGTCACCTTCCTTGGTATAAACAGATCCTCAGCGAGATATTTGTATTGTCCCCTTATATACTTATACATGGTTATTAGATCGCCCCTCAGTCGTCTTTTTTCTAGACTAAATAATCCTAATTTCGCTAATCTATCTGGGTATTGTAGTTCTCCCATCCCCTTTATTAATTTTGTTGCCCTCCTTTGTACTCTCTCTAGTTCCATTATATCCTTCCTGAGCACCGGTGCCCAAAACTGGACACAGTACTCCATGTGCGGTCTAACTAGGGATTTGTACAGAGGCAGTATAATGCTCTCATCATGTGTATCCAGACCTCTTTTAATGCACCCCATGATCCTGTTTGCCTTGGCAGCTGCTGCCTGGCACTGGCTGCTCCAGGTAAGTTTATCATTAACTAGGATCCCCAAGTCCTTCTCCCTGTCAGATTTACCCAGTGGTTTCCCGTTCAGTGTGTAATGGTGATATTGATTCCCTCTTCCCATGTGTATAACCTTACATTTATCATTGTTAAACCTCATCTGCCACCTTTCAGCCCAAGTTTCCAACTTATCCAGATCCATCTGTAGCAGAATACTATCTTCTCTTGTATTAACTGCTTTACATAGTTTTGTATCATCTGCAAATATCGATATTTTACTGTGTAAACCTTTTACCAGATCATTAATGAATATGTTGAAGAGAACAGGTCCCAATACTGACCCCTGCGGTACCCCACTGGTCACAGCGACCCAGTTAGAGACTATACCATTTATAACCACCCTCTGCTTTCTATCACTAAGCCAGTTACTAACCCATTTACACACAATTTCCCCCAGACCAAGCATTCTCATTTTGTGTACCAACCTCTTGTGCGGCACGGTATCAAACGCTTTGGAAAAATCCAGATATACCACGTCCAATGACTCACCGTGGTCCAGTCTATAGCTTATCTCTTCATAAAAACTGATTAGATTGGTTTGACAGGAGCGATTTCTCATAAACCCATGCTGATATGGAGTTAAACAGTTATTCTCATTGAGATAATCCAGAATAACATCCCTCAGAAACCCTTCAAATATTTTACCAACAATAGAGGTTAGACTTACTGGCCTATAATTTCCAGGTTCACTTTTAGAGCCCTTTTTGAATATTGGCACCACATTTGCTATGCGCCAGTCCTGCGGAACAGACCCTGTCGCTATAGAGTCACTAAAAATAAGAAATAATGGTTTATCTATTACATTACTTAGTTCTCTTAGTACTCGTGGGTGTATGCCATCCGGACCCGGAGATTTATCTATTTTAATCTTATTTAGCCGGTTTCGCACCTCTTCTTGGGTTAGATTGGTGACCCTTAATATAGGGTTTTCATTGTTTCTTGGGATTTCACCTAGCATTTCATTTTCCACCGTGAATACCGTGGAGAAGAAGGTGTTTAATATGTTAGCTTTTTCCTCGTCATCTACAACCATTCTTTCCTCACTATTTTTTAAGGGGCCTACATTTTCAGTTTTTATTCTTTTACTATTGATATAGTTGAAGAACAGTTTGGGATTAGTTTTACTCTCCTTAGCAATGTGCTTCTCTGTTTCCTTTTTGGCAGCTTTAATTAGTTTTTTAGATAAAGTATTTTTCTCCCTATAGTTTTTTAGAGCTTCAATGGTGCCATCCTGCTTTAGTAGTGCAAATGCTTTCTTTTTACTGTTAATTGCCTGTCTTACTTCTTTGTTTAGCCACATTGGGTTTTTCCTATTTCTAGTCCTTTTATTCCCACAAGGTATAAACCGCTTACACTGCCTATTTAGGATGTTCTTAAACATTTCCCATTTATTATCTGTATTCTCATTTCTGAGGATATTGTCCCAGTCTACCAGATTAAGGGCATCTCTAAGCTGTTCAAACTTTGCCTTCCTAAAGTTCAATGTTTTTGTGACTCCCTGACAAGTCCCCCTAGTGAAAGACAGGTGAAACTGCACAATATTGTGGTCGCTATTTCCTAAATGCCCGACCACCTGCAGATTTGTTATTCTGTCAGGTCTATTAGATAGTATTAGGTCTAAAAGTGCTGCTCCTCTGGTTGGATTCTGCACCAATTGTGAAAGATAATTTTTCTTGGTTATTAGCAGAAACCTGTTGCCTTTATGGGTTTCACAGGTTTCTGTTTCCCAGTTAATATCCGGGTAGTTAAAGTCCCCCATAACCAGGACCTCATTATGGGTTGCAGCTTCATCTATCTGCTTTAGAAGTAGACTTTCCATGCTTTCTGTTATATTTGGGGGTTTGTAACAGACCCCAATGAGAATTTTGTTACCATTTTTTCCTCCATGAATTTCAACCCATATGGACTCGACATCCTCATTCCCTTCGCTAATATCCTCCCTTAAAGTGGACTTTAGACAAGACTTTACATAGAGACAAACCCCTCCTCCTCTCCGATTTTTACGATCCTTTCTAAACAGACTGTAACCCTGTAAGTTGACTGCCCAGTCATAGCTTTCATCTAACCATGTCTCGGTTATTCCCACTATGTCAAAGTTACCTGTAGATATTTCTGCTTCTAGTTCTTCCATCTTGTTTGTCAGGCTTCTGGCGTTTGCGAGCATGCAGTTTAGAGGATTTTGTTTTGTTCCAATCTCCTCGCTGTGGATTGTTTTAGAAATGTTCTTACCTCCCTTCAGAGTATGTTTTCCTGGGTCGTCTTTGTTACGATTGGACTCAGCCGACATCTGTGAAGAGCCTGCAAAAGTTCCTGGGCTTTGCTAATTTTTATCGGCGCTTCATCGCTAATTTTTCTACTGTTGCTAAACCGTTGACTGATTTGACCAAGAAGGGTGCTGATGTGGTCAATTGGTCTTCTGCGGCTGTAGAGGCTTTTCAGGAGTTGAAGCGTCGTTTTTCTTCTGCCCCTGTGTTGTGCCAGCCAGATGTTTCGCTTCCGTTTCAGGTTGAGGTTGATGCTTCTGAGATTGGAGCAGGGGCTGTTTTGTCGCAAAGAAGTTCTGAGTGCTCGGTGATGAAGCCATCTGCTTTCTTTTCTAGAAAGTTTTCGCCTGCTGAGCGTAACTATGATGTTGGTAATCGTGAATTGTTGGCCATGAAGTGGGCATTCGAGGAGTGGCGTCATTGGCTGGAAGGAGCCAAGCATCGCGTGGTGGTCTTGACAGATCACAAGAATTTGACTTGTCTTGAGTCTGCCAAACGGTTGAATCCGAGACAGGCTCGACGGTCATTATTTTTCTCCCATTTTGATTTTGTGGTTTCGTACCTTCCGGGCTCTAAGAATGTGAAGGCTGATGCCCTGTCAAGGAGTTTTGTGCCTGACTCTCCGGGTGTTCCTGAGCCGGCGGGTATTCTCAAAGAGGGGGTAATTTTGTCTGCCATCTCCCCTGATTTGCGGCGGGTGCTGCAAAAATTTCAGGCTGATAGACCTGACCGTTGCCCAGCGGAGAAACTGTTTGTCCCTGATAGATGGACTAGTAGAGTTATCTCTGAGATTCATTGTTCAGTGTTGGCTGGGCATCCTGGAATCTTTGGTACCAGAGATTTGGTGGCTGGAACCTTCTGGTGGCCGTCTTTGTCGCGGGATGTGCGTTCTTTTGTGCAGTCCTGTGGGACTTGTGCTCGGGCTAAGCCCTGCTGTTCTCGTGCCAGTGGGTTGCTTTTGCCCTTGCCGGTCCCGAAGAGGCCCTGGACGTATATTTCTATGGATTTTATTTCGGATCTCCCCGTCTCTCAAAAGATGTTGGTCATTTGGGTGGTTTGTGATCGCTTTTCTAAGATGGTCCATTTGGTACCTTTGTCTAAATTGCCTTCCTGCTCTGATTTGGTGCCATTATTTTTCCAGCATGTGGTTCATTTACATGGTATCCCGGAGAACATCGTTTCTGACAGAGGTTCCCAGTTTGTTTCAAGGTTTTGGCGATCCTTTTGTGCTAGGATGGGCATTGATTTGTCTTTTTCCTCGGCTTTCCATCCTCAGACAAATGGCCAAACCGAACGAATTAATCAAACTTTGGAAACATATCTGAGATGCTTTGTTTCTGCTGATCAGGATGATTGGGTGTCCTTTTTGCCGTTGGCTGAGTTCGCCCTTAATAATCGGGCCAGCTCGGCTACTTTGGTTTCGCCGTTTTTCTGCAATTCTGATTTCCATCCTCGTTTCTCTTCAGGGCAGGTTGAGTCTTCAGACTGTCCTGGTGTAGATACTGTGGTGGATAGGTTGCAGCAGATTTGGACTCATGTGGTGGACAATTTGACATTGTCCCAAGAGAAGGCTCAACGTTTCGCTAACCGCCGGCGCTGTGTGGGTCCCCGACTTCGTGTTGGGGATTTGGTTTGGTTGTCGTCTCGTTATGTTCCTATGAAGGTTTCCTCTTCTAAGTTTAAGCCTCGTTGAATTGGTCCGTATAAGATTTCTGAGGTTATCAATCCTGTGTCATTTCGTTTGGCCCTTCCTGCTTCTTTTGCCATCCATAATGTGTTCCATAGGTCGTTATTGCGGAGATACGTGGTGCCTGTGGTTCCATCTGTTGATCCTCCTGCCCCGATGTTAGTTGAGGGGGAGTTGGAGTATGTGGTGGAGAAGATTTTGGATTCTCGTGTTTCGAGACGGAAACTCCAGTACCTGGTTAAGTGGAATGGTTATGGTCAGGAAGATAATTCCTGGGTTTTTGCCTCTGATGTTCATGCTGCCGATCTGTTTCGTGCCTTTCATTTGGCTCATCCTGGTCGGCCTGGGGGCTCTGGTGAGGGTTCGGTGACCCCTCCTCAAGGGGGGGGTACTGTTGTGAATTCTGTTGTCGGGCTCCCTCCTGTGGTTATGAATGGTACTTCGGCTGGTTCTGTCCATGGACTTCCTCTGGTGGGTGTTTCTGAGTTTCACAGGTGACGAGGTTAATTCGTTATAACTGCTGCTCTATTTAACTCCACTTAGATCTTTGGTCCATGCCACCTGTCAATGTTCCAGTATTGGTCTGTTCACTCCTGGATCGTTCTTGTGACCTGTCTTCCCATCAGAAGCTAAGTTCCAGCTTGTATTTCTTTGGTTTGCTATTTTTCTGTCCAGCTTGCTATTTAATTTGTTGTCTTGCTTGCTGGAAGCTCTGGGACGCAGAGGGAGAGCCTCCGCACCGTGAGTCGGTGCGGAGGGTCTTTTTGCGCCCTCTGCGTGGTCTTTTTGTAGGTTTTTGAGCTGACCGCAAAGTAACCTTTCCTATCCTCGGTCTGTTCAGTAAGTCGGGCCTCACTTTGCTTAATCTATTTCATCTCTGTGTTTGTATTTTCATCTTTACTCACAGTCATTATATGTGGGGGGCTGCCTTCTCCTTTGGGGAATTTCTCTGAGGCAAGGTAGGCTTTATTTTTCTATCTTCAGGGCTAGCTAGTTTCTTAGGCTGTGCCGAGTTGCATAGGGAGCGTTAGACGCAATCCACGGCTATTTCTAGTGTGTTTGATAGGATTAGGGATTGCGGTCAGCAGAGTTCCCACGTCCCAGAGCTCGTCCTTATTATCAGTAACTATCAGGTCATTCCGTGTGCTCTTAACCACCAGGTCCATTATTGTCCTGACCACCAGGTCATAACACCACACTTTGTATGGTCGCTGGAGAGCTGTCACACAGACAGCTCTCCAGCGACCAACGATGCCGAAGTCCCCGTGTAACCAGGGTAAACATTGGGTTACTAAGCCCAGGGCCGCGCTTAGTAACCCAATGTTTACCCTGGTTACCATTGTAAATGTTAAAAAAAAACCATATACTTACATTCCGTTGCCTGTCACGTCCCCGGCGTCCGCTTCCCTGCACTCCTCCTGCATCCTGTGTAAGCGCCGGCCGTAAAGCAAAGCGGTGATGTCACCGCTGTGCTCTGCTTAACGGCCGGCCGGCGCTGACACAGAATGCAGGAGGAGTGCAGGGAAGCGGACGCCGGGGACGTGACAGGCGCCGGAATGTGAGTATGTGTTTTTTCTTTTTTACATTTACAATGGTAACCAGGGTAAACATCGGGTTACTAAGCGCGGCCCTGCGCTTAGTAACCCGATATTTACCCTGGTTACCAGTGAACACATCGCTGGATCGGCGTCACACACGCCGATTCAGCGATGTCAGCGGGTGATCCAGCGACGAAATAAAGTTCTGGCCTTCTAGCTCCAACCAGCGATGTCACAGCAGGATCCAGATCGCTGCTGCATGTCAAACACAACGATATCGCTATCCAGGACGCTGCAACGTCACGGATCGCTATCGTTGTAATGTTGTTCAGTGTGAAGGTACCTTTAGGGTTAGGGTTAGGGAATGTGCACACGTATTCTGGTCCTCTGCGGATTTTTCCGCAGTGGCTTTTATAAATCCGCAGTGCAAAACCGCTGCGGGAAACTGCTGCGGACCCGCAGCGGCGGAAACGCTGTGGATCCGCAGCATTTTCCGCATCGTGTGCACATACCCTTAGAATTAAGCTATGTGCACACGGTGCGGATTTGGCTGCCACTGCGGATTCGTAGCAGTTTTCCATCAGCTTTACAGTTCTATGTAAATCTATGGAAAACCAAACCCGCTATGACCATGGTGCGGAAAATACAGCGCGGGAACGCTGTGTTGTATTTTCTGCAGCATGTCAATTCTTTGTACGGATTCCGCAGCGTTTTACACCTGTTCCTCAATAGGAATCCGTAGGTGAAATCTGCACAAAAAACACTGGAAATCCACGGTAAATCCGCAGGTAAAACGCAGTGCCTATTACCTGCGGATTTTTCAAAAATGGTGCGGAAAAATCTCACACGAATCCGCAACGTGGGCACATAGCCTTAGGGTTAGGGTTGGAATTAGAGTTAGGGTTGGAATTAGGGCTAGGGTTGGAAATAGGGTTAAGATTAGGCTTGTGGTGAGGGTTATGGTTAGGGGTGTGTTGGGGTTAGGGTTGTGGTTAGGGGTGTGTTGGGGTTAGGGTTTGGATTAGGGTTAGGATTATGGTTAGGGTTGGGATTAGGGTTAGGGGTGTGTTGGGGTTAGGGCTGTGGTTAGGGGTGTGTTGGGGTTAGGGTTGTGATTAGGGTTATGGCTAGATTTGAGATTAGGGTTAGGGGTGTGTTGGGGTTAGTGTTGGAGTCAGAATTGAGGGGTTTCCACTGTTTAGGCACATCAGGGGTATCCAAATGCAACATGGCGCCACCATTGATTCCAGCCAAACTTGCGTTCAAAAAGTCAAATGGTGCTCCCTCCCTTCCGAGCCCCGACGTGCGCCAAAACAGTGGTTTACCCCCACATATGGGGTACCAGCGTACTCAGGACAAACTGGGCAACAATTATTGGGGTCCA
This sequence comes from Ranitomeya imitator, assembly GCF_032444005.1. Lineage (NCBI taxonomy): Eukaryota > Metazoa > Chordata > Amphibia > Anura > Dendrobatidae > Ranitomeya > Ranitomeya imitator. The sequence continues at coordinate 621,163,012 of NC_091285.1, read as the reverse complement.
ATTTCTCCTACTACCCTTGTGAAAATAAAAAAAAACTGCTTGCTAAAACATCATTTTTGAGGAAAGAAAAATTATTTTTTTTATTTTCACGGCTCTGCGTTATAAACTTCTGTGAAGCACTTGGGGGTTCAAAGTGCTCACTACATATCTAGATAAGTTCCTTTGGGGGTCTAGTTTCCAAAATAGGGTCACTTGTGTTTTTTTTTTCTGTTTAGGCACATCAGGGGCTCTGCAAATGCAACATGATGCCCGCAGACCATTCCATCAAAGTCTGCATTTCAAAGCGTCACTACTTCCCTTCCGAGCCCCGACGTGTGCCCAAACAGTGGTTTACCCCCACATATGGGGTACCAACATACTCAGTGCAAACTGGGCAACAACTATTGGGGTCCAATTTCTCCTGTTACCCTTGTGAAAATAAAAAATTGCTTGCTAAAACATCATTTTGAGGAAAGAAAAATTATTTTTTGATTTTCAAGGCTCTGCGTTGTAAACTTCTGTGAAGCACTTGGGGGTTCAAAGTGCTCACCACATATCTAGATAAGTTCCTTGGGGGGGTCTAGTTTCCAAAATGGGGTCACTTGGTGGGGGGTTTCTACTGTTTACGCACATCAGTGGCTCTGCAAACGTAATATGATGCCCACAGACCATTCCATCAAAGTCTGCATTCCAAAACGTCACTACTTCCCTTCTGAGCCCCGACGTGTGCCAAAACAGTGGTTCCCCCCCACATATGGGGTACCAGCATACTCAGTGTAAACTGGGCAACAACTATTGGGGCCCAATTTCTTCTGTTACCCTTGTGAAAAGAAAAAGTTGCTTGCTAAAACAAGCCATTCAAAACGTCAAATGGCTCCTTACCTTCCAAGCCCGGCCGTGTAACCAAACAGTGGTTTACCCCCACATGTGAGGTATCACTGTACTCAGGAGAAATTGCCCAATAAATTTTAGGATCCATTTTATCCTGTTGCCCATGTGGAAATGAACAAATTGAGGCCAAAATAAATTTTTTGTGAAAAAAAGTACTTTTTCATTGTTACGGATCAATTTGTGAAGCACCTGGGGGTTTAATGTGCTCACTATGCATCTAGATAAGTTCCTTGGGGGGTCTAGCTTCCAAAATGGGGTCACATGTGGGGGAGCTCCATTGTTTAGGCACACAGGGGCTCTCCAAACGCGACATGGTGTCCGCTAACGATTGGAGCAAATTTTTTCATTCAAAAAGTCAAATGGCGCTCCTTCCCTTCCGAGCCCTGCCGTGTGCCCAAACAGTGATTTACCCCTACATGTGAGGTATCAGTGTACTCAGTAGAAATTGCCCAATAAATTGTATGATCCATCTTATTCTGTTGCCCATGTGGAAATGAACAAATTGAGGCTAAAAGAAATTTTTTGTGAAAAAAAGTACTTTTTCATTTTTACGGATCAATTTGTGAAGCACCTCGGGGTTCAAAGTGCTCGCAATGCATCTTGATAAGTTCCTTGGGGGTCTAGTTTCCAAAATGGGGTCACTTGTGGGGGAGCTCTAATGTTTAGGCACACAGGGGCTCTCCAAACGTGACATGGTGTCCGCTAAAGATTGGAGCCAATTTTTCATTGAAAAAGTCAAATGGCGCTCCTTCCCTTCCGAGCCCTGTCGTGCGCCCAAACAGTAGTTCTCCCCACATATGGGGTATCGGCATACTCAGGACAAATTGTACAATAACTTTTGGGGTCCAGTTTATCTTATAACCCTTGGGAAAATAAAAAAATGTTGCTAAAAGATCATTTTTGTGACTAAAAAATTAAATGTTCATTTTTTCCTTCTATGTTGCTTCTGCTACTGTGAAGCAACTGAAGGGTTAATAAACTTCTTGAATGTGGTTTTGAGTACCTTGAGGGGTGCAGTTTTTTGAATGGTGTCACTTTTGGGTATTTTCAGCCATATAGACCCCTCAAACTGACTTCAAATGTGAGGTGGTCCCTAAAAAAATGGTTTTGTAAATTTTGCTGTAAAAATGAGAAATTGCTGGTCAACTTTTAACCCTTATAACTTCCTAGCAAAAAAAAATTTTGTTTCCAAAATTGTTCTGATGTAAAGTAGACATGTGGGTAATGTTATTTATTAACTATTTTGTGTCACATAACTCTCTCGTTTAACAGAATAAAAATTCAAAATTTGAAAATTGCAAAATTTTCAAAATTTTAGCCAACTTTCCATTTTTTTCACAAACAAACGCAAAAATTATCGACCTAAATTTACCACTAACATGAAGCCCAATATGTCACGAAAAAACAATCTCAGAACCGCTAGGATTCGTTGAAGCGTTCCTGAGTTATTACCTCATAAAGGGACACTGGTCAGAATCGCAAAAAACGGCCAGGTCATTAAGGTCAAAATAGGCTGGGTCATGAAGGGGTTAATTCTCAGGGTATGGGCTGTAGCATACAATATGTACACAATTATGCACTAATCACTTTATAGGTATTTATTATTATTTTATAGGACACCATAAGATAGTTGTTATATAATAATAATTTTATATTAATTTCACATAAAATTAGCGTTTTTTAATAATTTATGTATTAAGTACGGGGAGGAGTGTGGGTACAATGATAATAATATAATAATATAAAATGCATATAGTAAAATTAGTTACTGTAGCGGTATACATTTGTTTATGAGTACTCTGGGACGGCCGTAGTATATTAACTACACATATTGGCCTCTTCCGCCTATATTATGCGGAAGTCTCTCCTCTTTCCCTCCCCCTTTTTCCTTTTTTCCTTCTTTCTCTCCTTCATCTTTACACTTTACCTTTTCTTCCAGATTGCGATGTTACAAGTGCTGATCGGTGGCGCCGACCCCGGACTCCGTCACTTCCGGGTTGCACTCTTACACTGACACTGACACGCAAACAGGCGTGCGTGTCATTGATTGTTGCCAAGGAAGGATGACGTAGGAGGCGGGGAGGATGCGTGATGTGCCATATCACCTGACCGGCACTGGACACTGCTGATAGGTTCAGGCTCACATAAATACATGGCTACCCCTCACCTTGACACGCCCCCGAAGAAGCTGGCGGCGAAACGCGCGTTGGGGTGAGGGGACGCCAGGATCATCCACGTTGTAGGTAACTAGTAACTCTTCACATTACTTTAGCACTGTTATATCGCTCTAAATAACATTTTACATTAGGAAGACTTTTTGGCATGTATCCCAAGGACCACTAGGCAGTGTGGGCAGATAGGAATTTTTTCTATGTCCCTGTATGTTAATTTTAACACAGGGTATATTTGCTAGTACAGACTGCATTAGGGATTATTGGGCCTGTGTATATTTATGCATGTTTTGGACACTTGCTGGATTGATTTTGTCTGTTTAAGAACTCCTTTGGTTGGTGATATAATAAAATGTATGTGATCAGTGTTACATGTGGGAAATTTTCCCATTTAAGTTAACCTGGCGTCCCCTAGAAGGTATTTTGCTTTTTTATTACTGTTTTTTATAGTATATTGTCATTTTGTGGCCTTAATATTGTTTTTAATATAGCATGTGGATCTCTTCTTTGTCCCTAGCATTTAATAATGTGGTTTTTTTCTTGTTTTTTCAGTTTCTCACACGTCTGCCAGATGTCTGCAAAATTTGGGGTAGGCAAATCTTGTATTGCTCTCACCTTTTCAAGATCCACTTTTCCACAGTTTGAAGTCAGATGATGTCCAATATATGCAACTTCTGTCATTTTTAGTTTGAATTTGTCCATGTTCAGCTTTATTTGTTTTACTCTGCATCTGTTCAAAAATTGTATCATCGTCTGATCATGATCCTTGATTGCAGATTCCATATCTTCACCTTCTCCCACTATTAGGATATCATCTGCTATTGTTTTCACTCCAGGAAGTCCTTCCAAAGCCTGCTTCAATTTCTGTTAAAAATCGTTATTGAGCAAAAATATCTCATCAAGACTTAACCAGGTGCGTTATTCTTAAAATAAAAATGTCATGATATTCTGACGAAAGTATAGTGGTTTATTGAGTTATCCACCATCGCAACAAAAACATAAAAGGTAGATGAAACAATTACAAACAGAGTGTCCATGTGTAGATATCAGCGCTTCTCCTGTTACTCATCTTTCCAGGGTCCTGAATGGTAGAAGTCATCTGTCTGTGTGAAAGTCTGAAGTCATCATGGCATGGAGTAGCTAACAGCTGTTGTTCCTCGTGTCTTGTCTCATGTCCATGGAGAATGATGGTGAATGAAGGGAGGTGACCGTCCCACGTGACAAAAGCCCCCACCCCCTCCTAAGAGACGTTTATATATGGTTTCTACAGATCACGTGTCTTCTGTATATGGAGTTAACTTATTCTCTGAGCTACATACACAGAAATAGCTTTTGATAGTGTCAGCAAGAAGCAATGTGCTCGGTACAGAATAATTAATATTTAACAATTCCCCCTTTTGAGGGTGACAGACATTGATTGGAACCCTCAAATTAAAATAATAATAAGATCTACTTTCTTCTTTAGCAAAATGATATAGTAATATCAATAATATTGTTTTATGTTCTTAATAATATAATGATATGTAAATTCATATTATGGTAGGCCGTGACTAATATTCATATAAAATATATATATATTATACTTCCCTATATCTACTTGAAGCACCTCAGGTCTGATGTCATCTGGTCTTCATATTGATGTCTTCTTGGTTCTTTTAAAACAATCTTTATTATTTCTTTTGAAATAGATGATAATATGTAGATATGTAGAGACTGTGTGTCATGTGTCAATCAAAGTCCATAAAATCAAATGTTGATAAGAAAACAAAGTCCATAGATGAAATGTAGCTTTAATATCTGTGCAGTGTCACCTTTATAGACCTGGACTTACATCGGCTCGCCTTGGAAATCATCTGGAATCCTTCCATATTGTCCGCGCTGGTCTTGGGACAGGTGTGACGTCTTTGGTCAGCACAGCAAGGGTTACATTGACTCTTCCTTGCCAAACATAGCACCATAACCAGTCCTTAGTACACAGGACATATGTCAGGGTTGTAGCGTCCTGACAATTACCTGAGTGTTCACCAGCTTTCATGGAAGTCTTATAGGTGATAGGAAACCACTGGATCGTGATAACACCGTTCATCTTTGATACTGTACTCAGTTGTCAGTGATGGATGCTGTAGTTGTGAGTGGTGACATGAATTGTATTTGACACAGTCTATTATTACTCAGAAATCATAGCATTGTTACCTTGTGGAACTTCTGGATAACGGCTTTTCTTCTTGCAACTTTTAAAAATCAATTGAATTTAGAAAAATATAAAATCTTTATTAACGTCTTTAGTATCTTGATTGAAGTCTTCATTCCCTATTCTATACCAAATCTGGTAATTTCCCTAACTTATAATATCACAGCGTACCATAGCAATCAATAATATCCATATAATTATTAAATGATATTAAAATGGAGTTTATATTTGGAAAATAAAATAATAATAATAATAATAATAAATGATAGTATATTATTAACCATATTCTTCATGTGATTGGACATTTTTATGTCATAGGTGTAATTTCTTTTTGAACCCATAGATGTCAGTGTGTCTTATGTAACAAGTGCTGATATTTATTATTAAAACTTTATTAATTTATGTTCAGTAGACCAATAATATGTAAGTATGTATAGCCATGAACCAAAATAAGTATATATATGAATAAATGAATGAATGAGAGAAAGAATTGTTGTATTTAACTCAGGAATTGAAACATTTCTTATATAATGAAACCATATGATCACTATATTTGATAAAGCAATATGCTTGTAGACATTACTCTATTAAATATTGATTTTTCCTTGATGAGAAATAAGAATGAAAAATAAAAATTGAAAGAAAAGTGGAAAAAAATGAAAAAATAAAAATGAGAATAAAAAATAAAAATAAGGCCTTTATATGTTGATGACAAATGCTGAGATTATGTTTCAGTAACACACTCCCTTAATACTTCCTCATGTAGATGTTGTCATAACCTTGGATCACCAAAATATTGAAATTATGCAACTTTGCATATAATACCCTTCATAAGAGAAAAAAATGATATTTATAATATTTATTGTTATTGTACCCAATAATACCTTATTAATATTTCTTCTTTATTAAAATGTGTGAAGAAGAGGTATTGATGAAATGTGATGATGTGATCAGGATCAAAAACACATTTCCCCCTTAATATCAAAAAATATTATTTTATGAAAAAATTAATTTGTAAAAACCCAAGTGAAAAATCATTATTTTTAGAACTGTCATATCAGCTTGTGCCATATATTTGTTTGAAGATGTGTACTTATCTATGTAACTATAAAAAAAAACACTGAATATCATAAAATTATAATTTGGAAAAATTATTCTAAATGTAGGTTTTCTAGAAAAATCATATTGATGTATTATTGTACTTATTAAATAATAATCACCAAAGAAATATATGTTGCATAATAATATTTAAATATATCTTAATATTCTAATAATTTAACTGAATCCTATTATTATTATTTTTTTTTAAACACACAGTTGTTGGGTTTTTTTTCTGACATACCATAAATCATGAGGCCTCAGTCAAACTGTGCATCCACATTCCACATTCCACATTCCACATTCCACGCTCTGGTCACTCTTACATTACACACTTAGCATTAGGTTCACTCTTAGCAGCTGCCCATATTCTCTGTTATCTGTCACTCAAACTGTGACACACATAGACGTTCACAATACATTTCACATACAAAGAATAAAAAACATGTATATTAACCCAAAATATTGTAGCCTAATTATCAATCAATGCGCATTGTAATCTATTAAATTTAGTATTCTAATATTTCTTTGAATATTCCCCAAATATTATCTAACAGTATCAGTATGTTTTAAACTATAGAAAGGACTGGACTCATTTACAAGAAACTTGAGTTGAATGTTCCAACGCTATTTCGGTACAGGAATCCATTTGCATGTATAGGCTGAGGGAAATTCCTAAAGTTAAAAAACAAGGCTATATGATATTCCTTAACTCACATATGTCACACCATGCAGTGGGAGGAAAAAAAAAACACGTTTTAGATTATTACAGAAAGAAAATTTACATGTAGTACACACATTTTTTTAGGTTGTTAGATATATTATTTATTTTAAAGTGTTAAATATATAAAAATCATGCAGTTAATATAACTTCCTGTGTGAATAAGACATAAATTCATGAAACAGGTATTTTTTGTTCAATCCTCGCTTTGAAAGTAAAATTCTAAGGGAAAATAAAAGATAAAGGTTATTTTCATATTTATTTCAAAACAAAATAATTTAGATATCTTATACATATGTATATACTTAATAAATGTATTTAATTGTAATTCTAAATATTTTTTACTGGAGTATATTTTAATTATTTCGCTATATATATAAAAATGCAGTTAATATAATCTCTACTTATACAAATATGCTACAGTATTTACTGTATATTATATTAATATATGTAACTGCAGAATTATATTGAAATAGAATAATTACATTAATAAATAATACATTGTATAACTCATCATATAATATAATTACATATTTAGCCAATTCCTATCCCAAAATGTAACTCTCTGTCGATTATCTGAAATGCTGTATTTAGTAAGGTCAGTTTTAACCCTATGGACTCTTTGAAGAGCTGCTGTGATAATGGAGTGTTCAGCTGAGCTCCCCCTGGGATACTCACCTGCTTCCGTCTGTCAGTTTCCGCCATCTTTAGAGACAGATCTGAGCCTTCAGATTTTAAATCTTTCAGAGAAATTTCTTTAATAGACTCCTGAATCTTTTCATAGGGTTTGTAACAAATATGTAATTTTCTTCGTACTTCATAGATTTGATTTTGGATCAGATTTGAAGATTTTGATTTTGGCTTTTGATAAGATTGAATTCTGACTGGTTTCAAAAACTTAGTAAAATGTGTTTTCCTTTCAAGATTCTCGTGTTTTCCAGAAAAATCAAGGGATTGGGCGCATTCGTATAAAGAATTTTTCTGTGTAGCAATTATACGAGATACAGGATTTAAGAATTTAAATTTGTTTACAAAACAATTTATCATGGATTGTTGATTCAAATTCGTACAGACCAATTTATAAATCCTTTCAAAAATGGCCATAAAAGTAAACGTACATTCTTCCCGGCCAATCTTCAATTTTAGAAGAATATCAAGATCTGGATAATTTTCTTTCAATCCACAGAAAATCAAAATTCTTAATCTTTCTACATCAGTCATCTTTTCGTGGAACTCATCAGTCTGCATTTTTAGTGAGAGTCTTCTGGAGAATATTACCGGAAGCCAAATTTTAAACAAATTATTTCTCTGCACATTAGTCAAATCAAACTTATCAGCAAAACTCTCAAATATCTCTGAATTTCTGCACACATGGATTTTGTCATCATATGCAGGAATGATTTTGCATAATTTTAGCAGGATTTTCCTAGATTTAAGTTGGAGTTGGGCCTCTGAGTCGTCTATTTTTAAGGGCAATGGTACATCTGTCCCTCGTAGATCATCTTTGTCAATTGTCATGTCTCCTTCACTTCCTCCATCTTGTTTTTCATCTTGTGTCACAAAGTCAATGTCACTTTGGGTGGTCATCGTCATTACAGATACGTGCGTCACATCTTTCTCACTCTTCTCATTACAGTCAATCTTGGGAACATCATTCGTTTCCTTAGAAATTCTTTCTACACTGTCTTTTTTGGACTTCTCTGTCACAAACTCGTTAAATACATAAACCATATGTAAAATATTTTTAAGTTGCTCTTTTTCTTTTTTCTTAGACATTAGCTTAGAATCTAAATTCAAATTCGAATTCGCTATTCTGCATTCTGCAAATAAATTAGACCAAAATATTTCTAAGCTAGATCCGTACAAACTTACAAATTCTATCTGACTTGATTTAGCATATGAATTTATCAAATCCATTTGTCTTACCTTGAAATCTCAGCTTGTAATCCCTTTGCTTTTACAACGCTGGGCTCCGGACATCAGCACGGCTATTTTTAGCACATCTATCTTCAGCACTACCAGTGCTTGCTGTCAATCCGTCTGACACCTGTTAAAGTCTTCGTAATTCGTAGGTTCTTGTATGAGTTCTTTGTGACTTGAAGTTTTGAAGTGGAATTCCTGAATACTTGCACAATCTAGCGGAACTCTTCTGTCTTCCCCCGTGTGCAAGAAGAAGGAAATTCACGCAAAAATAGCACAAAAAATCAAAACTGGCTGGCTAGGCCAAATGTTAAAAATCGTTATTGAGCAAAAATATCTCATCAAGACTTAACCAGGTGCGTTATTCTTAAAATAAAAATGTCATGATATTCTGACGAAAGTATAGTGGTTTATTGAGTTATCCACCATCGCAACAAAAACATAAAAGGTAGATGAAACAATTACAAACAGAGTGTCCATGTGTAGATATCAGCGCTTCTCCTGTTACTCATCTTTCCAGGGTCCTGAATGGTAGAAGTCATCTGTCTGTGTGAAAGTCTGAAGTCATCATGGCATGGAGTAGCTAACAGCTGTTGTTCCTCGTGTCTTGTCTCATGTCCATGGAGAATGATGGTGAATGAAGGGAGGTGACCGTCCCACGTGACAAAAGCCCCCACCCCCTCCTAAGAGACGTTTATATATGGTTTCTACAGATCACGTGTCTTCTGTATATGGAGTTAACTTATACTCTGAGCTGCATACACAGAAATAGCTTTTGATAGTGTCAGCAAGAAGCAATGTGCTCGGTACAGAATAATTAATATTTAACAATTTCTGATGGAACACCTCTGGAGCAGGTTTTAGTCCAATGGGCATTCTCAGCCATTTAAAGCGTCCAAATGGTGAAGAAAATGTTGTCAGTAAACTTGATTCTTCAGCCAGTTCCACATACCAGAATCCATTTTTTACATCACATCTAGAAAATATTTTAGCCTCTGATAGATCTGGTAGAACATCATCTAATGTCGGCATTGGGTAATGATGTCTTTTCAGCGCCTTGTTGAGTGGCTTGGGATCAATGCATATTCTTAACTTTAATGATGGTTTCTGCACTATGACCAAGCTGCTGATCCAATCTGTGCTCTTATGGACTGGTGCTATCATGCCTCTTCTCTGTAAATCCTGCAGTTCTACTTTCAAGTGGTTGCATTAAAGCTACAGGCACTCTTCTTGTAGGTAATCTGGTAGGCTGCACGGTGTTGTCAATTTCTAGCCTATATTTACCTTCAAAGCACCAATCACCTTCAAATAAATCAGCATAGTTGATTTTTATTTTCTGAATATCCAAATTGCTCTCTGTGTTTAGTTTGGTATCTTGTATATCCTGGGAAACTTCAACAGACATGATGTTCTGAGACTGTACTTTTGTTAAGTCCATTGCCTGAACTGCTTTTACTCCCAAAAATGGTACATGGTTACCACCATGCAACACAGTAAATTCAACTCTATAACTCTTCTGTTACATGGGTTCCGCATTTTGAGCTTGGCATCGCAATGGCCTCCATTGGGTTCAGAACACTTTTGTTGTATGTCACCAGTACCTTGTCAGTTGGCTCAATAGAAACCTGTTTGTTCAGCAGAGCAAATGGAATTACAATGCAGCTTGCTCCACAATCCAGCTGAAATCTAATGGGCTTTTCATCCAACAAAAATGTTGCATACAGCTGCTTGGCATCCTTGACTACTGGCTGCCTGACTACATTGACTTTCTTCGGTGCAGGCTGCAGTTGTAGCCATGTAATGTCCTCTGCACTGTCAGTGTCTGGTGTCACAGTGTGGAGCTGTCTGTACTGTTTGCCTGTTCCCAGCCTGCAGACAACTGACAAATGATTCTTCTTGCCGCATGACCTGCAGGTTTCCCCATATGCTGAACACTTGCTTTTTTTTCTCTCTCATGTCTTTTCCCACAATACTTGCAGTGGACAGTGCTTATAGGGGAGCTTGGTCTTGTCTTTCCTTTCGTAGATACTGCATGTACCTTGTCATCATCATTCTCACTGGTGCCTGCCATCACCTTCAGGCTGTGTTTTGTCAGCTCAGCAGCCCTGCAGATATGCATGCATCTCTCTAAAGCAGTGGTCCCCAACCTTTCTGACCTTGAGAGCCACATTCAGCTTAGTGGGTCGCGAGCCACATTCAGCACTGAGAGAGGGTCGCGAGCCACAACCAGCTCCCACCCCCTTCAAAGTAGTGTCAACCAAAGCCCCCATTAGAGGTATAATGATAACCAAAGATTTTCCACAGAGATCACTCCAGAGCAGTACACTGAGATCCATGGGTCCCCACAAAACCCCCATTCAGTATTCTCCCAACACACGGTCACATCCAGCTTTGAGCACCTCCTCTAACAGGTAGTACAAATCTCCAGCGTACCGTGCCTAAAACATCTCTAAACCCCTAAGACCAGTAAATGTGCATCCAGATCTGCACTTCTGTGCAGGGCTACTGACAAAATTCACCATTTTGAGATGTGCTCTTTACACCTGTTTGATAGACCTGGACCTAATGCATCAAGCTGGCAGACAGTCGCGAGCCACAATTCATGGGACCGCGAGCCACATGTGGCTCCCGAGCTACAGGTTGGGGAGCCCTGCTCTAAAGTTATGTCTTCCTCTCTCAGTAATCTTTCTTTGAGATGACTGTCTTTTATTCCACGCATCATTCTGTCTTTGATTGAACTGTCCCTGATCTCTCCAAAGCCACATGTTGCTCTCCTTAGCTCTGTCAGATATCTGTCCACATTTTCTCCATCCTCCTGATGTCTTGTGAAAAAAATTATATCTTTCCACTATCTCATTCTTCTTGGGGTCACAGTGTTTATCAAATTCCTGCACAATATCTGCTAGGAGGAGGTTGTCTGTATCCGGGAGTAAGGTGTGGGCTAATTCTCTGCCATTTTCCCCAGTTAGGTAATAAAACAGCTTTACTTTCCGTTTGTCATCAGTGGGGGCCACTGTCAGATCCACATACAGTGTAAATTCTTCCTTCTAATGTCTCCAAGTCTGGGACAGATTGCACGAAGTGATATCCAGTCTCTGCGGGGGCTTCAGACCAGTCTCCATTTTGCCATAATATCAGGGAATCTGTACTTACAGGTGCTGCTATCCTCTGTGATCCTCTGTACAATCCCAGCTTCACACAAACTTTGAGGATTTTATGAGGCTGAAGTTGGTTTCTTATTCGTTCAGTTTCTTATTCGGAAATTTTTCCTTTCCTGTTTTTTATAGGTTTAACAACAAAAAATAGGCATCACAATAATAAAAGACAATGAAGTGAGGGGCCCTGATGTGAATACACTTAAAAACAGCTACAAAAACAATTAAACTGGCACAAAAATGGGCATGAAAGTGGGCACCAAAGAGCGCTAAAGAAAGGGTTAAATGCCTTTGGGCCACTGATCTCACACTGCAGACATATAGAACAGAGCACCCCACATCAAAACCAGTTATCTCCAGCCTGGCCCAAATGGTTTCTGGGCATCAGAACTGGCATCAAAGTGGGCAGACAGTCAATTTTGGCCATTTCAATAAGTAACTGATGTTTTTAAGGAGTTAAATGACTTTGGGCCACTGATCTGCTACAGTACATAAAATACACAAATAGTGATGCCCTGCAGCAAACCCAGGTCCCTCCAGCCTGGCCCAAATGGGTTCTGGGCACCAGAACTGGCATCAAAGTGGGCAAACCGCCCATTTTCACAGATTTGAATAAGCTACTGATGTTTTAAGGGATTAAATTCCTTTGAGCCACTGATCTGACACTTAAAATACACAGATATTGATTCCCTGCAACAAACCCAGATCACTACAGCCTGGCCCATATGGGTTCTGGGCATCAGAACTGGCACCAAAGTGGGCAAACAGCCCATTTTGGTGCCAGTTTTGAATAAGTAACTGATGTTTATAAGGGGTTAAATGCCTTTGGGGAACTGATCTGACACTTAAAATACACAGATAGTTATGCCTTGCATCAAACCCAGGTCCCTCCAGTCTGGTTTAAATGGGTTCTGGGCATCGGAACTGGCATCAAAGTGGGCAAACAGCCCATTTTCACACATTTGAATAAGTAACTGATGTTTTTAAGGGGTTAAGTGCCTTTGGGCCACTGATCTAATACTTTAAAATACACAGAGAGTGATGCCCTGCATCAATCTCAGGTCCATCCAGCCTGGCCCAAATGGGTTCTGGGCACCAGAACTGGCATCAAACTGGGCAAACAGCTCATTTTCACAGATTTGATTAAGTAACTGATGTTTTTAAGGGATTAAATTCCTTTGGGCCACTGATCCGACACTTAAAATACATAGATATTGATGCCCTGCATCAAACCCAGGTCCAACCAGCTGGGCCAAAATAGGATCTGGGTATCAGAACTGGCATCAAAATGCGCAAACAGCCCATTTTCACACATTGAATAAGTAACTGATGTTTTTAAGGGGTTAAGTACCTTTGGGCCACTGATCTGACACTTAAAATACACAGATACTGATGCCCTGCATCAAATCCAGGTCCCTTCAGCCTGGCGCCAATGGTTTCTGGCCAACAGAACAGGCATCAAAGTGGGCAAACAGCCCATTTTCACAGATTTCAATAAGTAACTGATGGTTTTAAGGGGTTAAACGCCTTTGGGCCAATGATACCACAGTGCATACATATAAAACAGAGAGCCCCGCATCAAAAAGAGGTCCATCCAGCCTGGCCCAAATGTGTTCTATTTTTAAGGGGTTAAAGAGAACCTGTCACCAGTTTTTTTGCCTATCAACTAAAAATACCATCTAATAGAGTGTGAGCTATACATTCCCCAACTACTTGTGAAACCCCCGACTCTCCGTGAATCCCCCATAAGAACCTTTTATATTTCTCCTGATCTGTATGGAAATATCCTCGGTCCGGTCCGATGGGCTTTGTTTCTGGCCCCTCTCCCCACCCCATATCGGCGTCCTGTACGCATTCCATTCTGTGAATAGCGTTGTTCGCGTACAGGTCCGCGTGTGCGACTTCAAATTGCCTCCTGCGCAGTATGCTTTGCCCAACTGTGGGCAAAGCCGAAAAGCATTAGTGCGCATGCAGCGGTAAACTACATCCCGAAACACAGCGAAAGACTTCAGGGACACAGTACTTCCGAAGCATGCGCACTAATGCTTTTCGGCTTTGCCCGCAGTTGGGCAAAGCATACTGTGCAGGAGGCAGTTTGAAGGCGCACGCACGGGACCTGTACGCGAACAACGCTATTCACAGAATGGAATGCATACAGCACGCCGATTTGGGGTGGGGAGAGGGGCCAGAACCCATGCCCATCGGACCGGACCGAGGATATTTCCATACAGAGGAGAAATTTAAAAGGTTCTTATGGGGGATTCATGGGGAGTCGGGGGGATTCACAAGTAGTTGGGGAATGTATAGCTCACACTCCACTACATGATATTTTTAGTTGATAGGCAAAAAAAACTGGTGACAGGTTCCCTTTAACACCTTAAAAACAGAACCCATTTGGGCCAGGCTGAATGGACCTGTTTTTGATGTGGGGCTCCCTGTTCTATATGTATGCACTGTGGTATCATTGGCTCAAAGTCATTTAACCCAGAGGTCCCCAACTCCAGTCCTCAAGGCCCACCAACAGGTCATGTTTTCAGGATTTCCTTTGCATTGCACAGGTGATGCAATTATTACCTGGGCAAGACTAAGGAAATCCTGAAAACATGACATGTTGGTGGGCCTTGAGGACTGGAGTTGGGGACCCCTGATTTAACCCCTTAAAACATCAGTAACTTATTCAAATCTAAGAAAATGGGCCGTTTGCCCACTTTGATGCCAGTTCTGGTGCCCAGAACCCATTTGGGCCAGGCTGGAGGGACCTGAGTTTGATGTAGGGCATCACTATCTGTGTATTTTAAGTGTCAAATCAGTGGCCCAAAGGCATTTAACCCCTTAAAAACATCAGTTACTTATTCAAATGTGTGAAAATGGGCTGTTTGCCCACTTTGATGCCAGTTCTGGTGCCCAGAACCCATTTGAGCCAGGGTGAAGGGACCTGGGTTCGTAATAGGGCATCAATATTTGTGTATTTTAAGTGTCAGATCAGTGGTCCAAAGGCATTTAACCCCTTAAAAACATCAGCAATTTAGTCAAATCTGTGAAAATGGGCTGCTTGCCCACTTTGATGCCAGTTCTGATGCCCAGAACCCATTTGGGCCAGGCTGGAGGGACCTGGGTTTGATGCAGGGCATCACTATATCTGCATTTTAAGTGTCAGATCAGTGGCCCAAAGGCATTTAACCCCTTAAAAACATCAGTTACAAATGTGTGAAAATAAGCTGTTTGCCCAATTTGATGCCAGTTCTGGTGCCAAGAACCCATTTGGGCCAGGCTGGATGGACCTGTTTTGGATGTGGGGCTCTCTGTTCTATATGTATTCATTGTGGTATCAGTGGCCCAAAGTCATTTAACCCCTTAAAAACATCAGTTACTTATTCAAATCTAAGAAAATGGGCCGTTTGCCCACGTTGATGCCAGTTCTGGTGCCCAGAACCCATTTGGGCCAGGCTGGAGGGACATGGGTTCGTAGTAAGGCATCAATATATGTGTATTTTAAGTGTCAGATCAGTGGCCCAAAGGCATTTAACCACTGAAAAACATCAGCTATTTATTCAAATCTGTGAAAATGGGCTGCTTGCCCAATTTGATGCCAGTTCTGATCCCAGAACCCATTTGGGCCAAGCTGGAGGGACCTGGGATTGATGCAGGGCATCACTATCTGTGTATTTTAAGTATCAGATCAGTGGCCCAAAGGCATTTAACCTATTAAAAACATCAGTTACTTATTCAAATGTGTGAAAATGGGCTGTTTGCCCACTTTGATGCCAGTTCTGGTGCCTAGAACCCATTTGGGCCAGACTGGAGGAACCTGGGTTTGTTGCAGGGCATCACTATCTGTGTATTTTATGTAGCAGATCAGTGGCTCAAAGTCATTTAACTCCTTGAAAACATCAGTTATTGAAATGGCCAAAATTGACTGTCTGCCCACTTTGATTCCAGTTCTGATGCACAGAACCCATTTGGGCCAGACTGGAGATAACCAGTTTTGATGTGGGGCGCTCTGTTCTATATGTCTGCTGTGTGAGATCAGTGGCCCAAAGGCATTTGACCCTTTCTTTAGCGCTCTTTGGTGCTCACTTTGATGCCCATTTTTGTGCCAGTTTTATTGTTTTTGTAGCTGTTTTTAAGTGTATTCACATCAGGGCCCCTCACTGCATTGTCTTTTATTATTGTGATGCCTATTTTTTGTTGTTAAACCTATAAAAAGCAGAAAAGAAAAAATTGCCGAATAAGAAACTGATGAATAAGAACCAACTTCAGCTCCGAATAAGAAACTGAACGAATAAGAAACCAACTTCAGCCTTGTGAGGATTTTCAGGTTCTGTGCCCAGCTGCCACCATGTTCTGTTTATAGCTTCCCATCATGGATCACACTGTTTTCATATTTACAGGCTGTTTAGTGCATTCGGTGTAATCCTCTATTACATGAGTCTTCCCCACAACCGACCAACAAGTTCCAACAACACTATAGTATACACACAAACGTAGTGAGAACACTAGAGGCCAAATCATCATATAACATATTGCTACAATATCCATTGTTGGCAATGACATAGGTCAAATGTTTTCTGCAAGTCTTCAAAAGGCTGGCACACACTGTTCATGGTATGTTGGCCTATTTCTCCATGCAGATCTCCTCTAGAGCAGTGATGTTTGGGGCCTGTCACTGGGCAACACGGACTTTCAACTCCCTCCAAAGGTTTTCTATGGGGTTGAGATCTGGAGACTAGCTAGGCCACTCCAGGACCTTCATATGCTTCTTACAAAGCCACTCTGTTGCCCTGACAGTGTGCTTGGGATCATTATCATGCTGAAAGACCCATCCACATTTCATCTTCAATGCTTTTGCTGATGGGAGGAGATTTACACTCAGAATCTCACGATACATGGCTGTCACGATCAGCTACGGCCGCAGATGCGGCCCAGCCCATAGACACCCCCAAGCCGACCAACCTCAGAAGGCGTGGGTCGCGCATCACCCGGGGATGCAATACGGACCCTGTAAACTGCAGAGGGGGACCCGGCCTACCCAAACTAGGGGAGGGCAGCGACCGGGGATCTGTGGCAGCTGAGCATGTGGACAAAGAAAGAAACACGTAGGACTTCAGGGTACAGGCAAGACATCAGGATACAAACAGGACATCTGGACTCAGGAAAGACCTCAGGACATCAGGACACAGGCAGGGCATCAGGACACAGGAATACCAGATAGACATATGGGACACTGGTGTGGCAGCCCACGTCATCAGCTGGGACACTGGCGTGGCAGCCCAGGAAATCAGGTTACATCAGGACATCAGGAATACCGGATAGACATCTAGGACACTGACGTGGCAGCCCAGGTTGTCGGCTGGGACACTGGCGTGGCAGCCCAGGAAATCAGGTACATCAGGATATGAGACACAGGGAGGACATCAGGACATCAGGGAACAGACAGGATATCAGGACATCAGGGTCCATGAGGACATCAAGACACAGGCAGGACATCAGGGTACAGACAGGACTTCAGGACATCTGGACCCAGGGTCACCGGCAGACATCAGACACGACCTACAGGTACCACCAGAGTCATTCGGCTCCAAGCTCCAGACAGCGGTAATCAGGTTCCAGACTACGGTCGTCAGGCTCCGGGCATCGGACCTAGGAAGGAACTCAAGCGTGATGGTGCAAACACCGCCGTACTGGAAATGATCCAGACAGGAGTGATGGACTCCCCAGTCTTGTAGAAACAAGAGAACAATTATAGAACCAAAAACACATGGTCTACTTGCACATTGAACAAGTCTGTAAGAACCTGTTCACACCACCATAAAACTTGAAGACACAAAAAGAGCACAGTGAGGTCAAAAATACTCTGCTGTAAAAAAAAATCGCAGTAATAAGCAAGTGCTTGTCAAAAGATGACAAAAACAGGGTATTTAGTTGATACGTTTTTTTTTTGCAAAAAAATGTATACTAAGCTGCTCCACCAATGGTCAAGGTATACCCTTATAAAGCAGTCCTATCTAATGTATATAATCCCTATCTGATGTATTTAAAACCTGATCATCTGTATAGTACCTGTATAAGCAGGGTTCAGAGAAGGAACATCATGTGGACATGCAGGATAGAACAGCTTAAATGCAAATGACCCACAGAGGAGTGTCTGCTGTGATTATGTTCCTGGAATCCCTCTGCATCTGGAGCCTCACTCCCTGTGACTTTGAGTCTCTTGAAACCGGTGTTTCTGCTGAGCATCTACTACTCTGTGCTCTGACTACCATGCGGTGTTAACCCTCTGTGGGTCATTTGCATTTAAGCTGTACCATCCTGCATGTCCACATGATGTTCCTTCTCTGAACCCTGCTTATACAGGTACTATACTGATGATCAGGTTTTAAATACATAGTTACATAGTTATTAAGGTTGAAGGAAGACTATAAGTCCATCTAGTTCAACCCATAGCCTAACCTAATATGCCCTAACATGTTGATCCAGAGGAAGGCAAAAAAAACCCATGTGGCAAATAGTAAGCTCCACCTTGGGGAAAAAAATTCCTTCCCGACTCCACATACGGCAATCAGACTAGTTCCCTGGATCAACGCCCTATCAAGGAATCTAGTGTATATACCCTGTAACATTGTTCTTTTCCAGAAATGTATCCAGTCCCCTCTTAAATTTAGGTAATGAATCACTCATTACAACATCATACGGCAGAGAGTTCCATAGTCTCACTGCTCTTACAGTAAAGAATCCACGTCTGTTATTATGCTTAAACCTTTTTTCCTCCAAACGTAGAGGATGCCCCCTTGTCCCTGTTTCAGGTCTATGATTAAAAAGATCATCAGAAAGGTCTTTGTACTGTCCCCTCATATATTTATACATTAAAATAAGATCACCCCTTAGCCTTCATTTTTCCAAACTAAATAGCCCCAAGTGTAATAACCTATCTTGGTATTTAAGACCCCCCAGTCCTCTAATAACCTTGGTCGCTTTTCTCAGCACCAGCTCCAGTTCAGCTATGTCTTTCTTATACACCGGAGACCAGAACTGTGCACAGTATTCTAAGTGTGGTTGAACTACTGACTTGTATAGAGGTAAAATTATGTTCTCCTCATGAGCATCTATGACTCTTTTAATGCATCCCATTATTTTATTTGCCTTTGTAGCAGCTGCCTGACAGTGGCCACTGAATATGAGTTTGTTATCCACCCATACACCCAGGTCTTTTTCATTGACGGTTTTGCCCAGATTTTTAGAATTAAGCACATAATTATACATCTTATTACTTCTACCCAAGTGCATGACCTTACATTTATCCCCATTAAAGGTCATTTGCCATTTATCAGCCCAAGCTTCTAGTTTACATAAATCATCCTGTAATATAAAATTGTCCTCCCCAGTATTGATTACCCTGCAGAGTTTAGTGTCATCTGCAAATATTGAAATTCTGCTCTGAATGCCCCCTACAAGGTCATTAATAAATATGTTAAAAAGAAGAGGGCCCAATACTGATCCCTGTGGTACCCCACTGCTAACCGCTACCCAGTCCGAGTGTGCTCCATTAATAACCACCCTTAGTTTCCTATCCCTGAGCCAGCTCTCAACCCACTTACACATATTTTCCCCTATCCCCATTATTCTCATTTTATGTATCAACCTTTTGTGTGGCACCGTATCAAAAGCTTTTGAAAAGTCTATATACACTACATCCACTGGGTTCCCTTGGTCCAGTCCGGAACTTACCTCTTCATAGAAACTGATCAAATTAGTCTGACATGAACGGTCCCTAGTAAACCCGTGCTGATACTGGGTCATGAGGTTATTCCTCTTCAGATACTCCAGTATAGCGTCCCTTAGAATGCCCTCCAGGATTTTACCCACAGTAGAGGTTAAGCTTACTGGCCTATAATTTCCGAGTTCAGTTTTTGTCCCCTTTTTGAATATTGGCACCACATTTGCTATATGCCAGTCCTGTGGTACAGACCCTGTTATTACGGAGTCTTTAAAGATTAAAAATAATGGTCTATCAATGACTGTACTTAATTCCTGCAGTACTCGGGGGTGTATCCCATCCGGGCCCGGAGATTTGTCAATTTTAGTGATTTTTAGACGCCGCCGAACTTCCTGCTGGGTTAAGCAGGTGACATTTAATTGGGAATTTTTATCACTAGTCTGATGAAAAAAAGTCATTTAGCATATTGGCTTTTTCCTCATCCTCATCCACCATTTCACCCAGACTATTTTTAAGGGGGCCAACACTATCATTTTTTAGTTTCTTACTATTAATGTAGTTAAAGAATATTTTGGGATTATTTTTACTCTCTCTGGCAATGAGTCTGTCTCAATCTTTGCTGCCTTGATTTGCTTTTTACAGAATTTATTTAATTTTTTGTATTTATTTAATGCCTCATCACTACCTACTTCCTTTAATTCTCTAAATGCTTTCTTTTTGTCACTTATTGCGCCCCTTACAGCTCTATTTAGCCATATTGGTTTCCTTCTATTTCTAGTATGTTTATTCCCATACGGTATATACTGTGCACAGGTCCTATCCAGGATGCCAATAAACGTCTCCCATTTTCTTTGTGTATTTTTGTGTCTCAGGATATCGTTCCAGTTAATTGCACCAAGATCATCTCTCATCTGTTGGAAATTTGCCCTCCTGAAGTTTAGTGTCCTCTATTATACATCTTATTAAAGGATACATGAAAACTTATTATTTTGTGATCACTATTCCCCAAGTGACCCCCAACCCTTATATTTGCTATGCGGTCTGGCCTGTTGGTTAATATTAGGTCTAGCAGTGCCCCCCTTCTTGTTGGGTGCTGAACCAGTTGTGAAAGGTAATTGTCTCTCATAGTTGTCAAAAACCGATTACCTTTGCTGGAACTGCAGGTTTCTGTTCCCCAATCTATTTCAGGGTAGTTGAAGTCCCCCATAATAATGACTTCTCCTTGAGTCGCAGCTTCATCTATTTGCTTTACGAGGATATTCTCCATTGCTTCCGTTATTTTTGGAGATTTATAACAAACCCATATCAGTAATTTATTATTTTTTCCCCCTACCCTTATCTCCACCCACAGGGATTCTACATTTTCATTAAATTCACCTATATTATCACGCAGGATGGGTTTTAAGGACGATTTTACATATAGACACACCCCACCCCCTCGCTTATCTGTACGGTCATTTCTGAACAGGCTATAGCCCTGCAAGTTAACAGCCCAGTCATGGCTCTCATCCAGCCACGTTTCAGATATCCCCACCATGTCATAATTATGCTCCAACAACATTAGTTTTAATTCGTCCATTTTGTTGGCGAGGCGTCTGGCATTAGTATACATACATTTTATGTATCTCTCTGCACCTCTATTCTTTCTTAAATTATTAACTGTTCTAACCCCACCCCACATGTCACCGCCACCCCCAACTTCCTTATTTGTGCCCAGGTCTCTGTCTGCAGTATCTTCCCCTCCTATAAATTGAATACCCTCCCCCCCAATCCCTAGTTTAAACACTTCTCCAGCCTTCTAGCCATTTTCTCCCCCAGCACAGCTGCACCTTCCACATTGAGGTGCAGCCCATCCCTAGCGTAGAGCCTGTAGCCAACTGAGAAGTCGGCCCAGTTTTGCAGGAACCCAAACCCCTCCTTCCTACACCAATTCTTGATCCACTTATTAACCTCCCTAATCTCCCGTTGCCTCTCTAGCGTGGCACGTGGTACAGGTAGTATTTCGGAAAATACCACGTTGGAGGTCCTTGCTTTCAGCTTGCAGCCTACTTCCCTGAAATCATCTTTAAGGACCTTCCACCTACCTCTAACTTTGTCATTTGTGCCAATGTGCACCATGACTGTTGTGAGTTCTGTTTTTGGGCTCCCTCTGGTGGTTACTGATGGTACTGGGTGATTTGTGTTCTGCTGTCTCTGGTGTCCACCTGTTCTATTAGGATTTGGGAGTTTCCTATTTAACCGGGCTTTCTTGTCATTTCCCCGCCGGCTATCAAGGTTATCAGAGTGTTTTGTTACCTCAGCTTCTGGCTTCAGTAATCTTCAGGACAAGCTAAGTTTTTGATTTTCTTGTTCCACGTTTTGATTTATTTTTGTCTTGTCCAGCTTGCATATAATTGTTTCTTTGCTGCTGGTTGCTCTAGCGGGCTGTAATTGCTCCTCATGTTCCATGAGTTGGAACATGAGTTCAAGTAATTACAGGATGGTTTTTTGAAGGGTTTTTTGCTGACCGCGCAGTTTACTTTTGTATCCTCTGCTATCTAGTTTTAGCGGGCCTCATTTTGCTGAATCTGATTTCATACTGTGTATGTGCCTTCCTCTCATTTCACCGTCATTATATGTGGGGGGCTGCTATTTCTGTGGGGTATTTCTCTGGAGGCAAGAGAGGTCTGTGTTTCTTCTAATAGGGGAAGTTAGATCTTCGGCTGGTGCGAGACGTCTAGGATCAACGTAGGCACGTTCCCCGGCTATTGTTATTTGTGTGTTCAGGTTTAGGGTCGCGGTCAGCTCAGGTTCCATCACCCTAGAGCTCGTTGGTGCTTGTCCTTTTGTGATTCCCTGCCATTGGAATCATGACAGTATAGCCGGCCAAAAAAGTTTGGGCTGAAGTAGGAGGAAAAGTAGTCTGAGGAAGTTTTTTTTTTTTTTTCTCTCCTCTGAGGTTGCTGCCTAGCCCTAATTGCAGCCTGGCTGATATTTTTTTTTTCCTCCTCTTAATCCTTGAATGGCTCTGACCTTAGCTGTTTATCATGGACGTCCAGAGTTTAGCTTCCAGCTTGAATAATCTTGCTGCTAAGGTTCAAAATATACAAGATTTTGTTGTACATGCTCCTATGTCTGAACCTAGAATTCCTATTCCAGAGTTCTTTGCTGGAGATAGATCTAGTTTTTTGAATTTTAGGAACAATTGCAAGCTGTTCCTTTCTTTGAAATCTCGCTCTTCTGGAGACCCTGCTCAGCAGGTTAAGATTATTATATCTTTCCTGCGGGGTGACCCTCAAAATTGGGCATTTGCATTGGCACCAGGGGATCCTGCGTTGCTTAATGTGGATGCGTTTTTTCTGGCATTGGGTTTGCTCTATGAGGAACCTAACCAAGAGATTCAGGCTGAAAAAGCTTTATTAGCTCTCTCTCAGGGGCAAGATGAAGCAGAAATATATTGTCAAAAATTTCGGAAATGGTCAGTGCTTACTCAGTGGAATGAGTGCGCCCTGGCTGCAAAGTTCAGAGATGGCCTTTCTGAGGCCATTAAAGATGTTATGGTGGGGTTCCCTGCGCCTACGGGTCTGAATGAGTCTATGACTATGGCTATTCAGATTGATCGGCGTTTACGGGAGCGCAAACCTGTGCACCATTTGGCGGTGTCTTCTGAACAGGCACTTGAGACAATGCAATGTGATAGAGTTCAGTCTAGAAGTGAACGGCAAAACTATAGGCGGAAAAATGGGTTGTGCTTTTATTGTGGTGATTCAGCTCATGTTATATCAGCATGCTCTAAACGCACAAAAAAGGTTGATAAGTCTGTTGCCATTAGTACGTTACAGTCTAAGTTCATTCTGTCTGTGACTCTGATTTGCTCATTATCATCCATTTCCGTCGATGCCTATGTAGATTCAGGCGCTGCCCTGAGTCTTATGGATTGGTCATTTGCCAAGTGATGTGGGTTTAGTCTTGAGCCTCTGGAAGTCCCTATTCCTTTGAAGGGAATTGACTCTACACCTTTAGCTATGAATAAACCTCAGTACTGGACACAAGTGACCATGCGTATGACTCCCGTTCATCAGGAGGTGATTCGCTTCCTGGTGTTGTATAATTTACATGATGTTCTAGTACTTGGTCTGCCATGGTTACAAACTCATAATCCAGTCCTTGACTGGAAAACAATGTCTGTGTTAAGCTGGGGATGTCAGGGGGTTCATGATGATGCACCTCCGATTTCTATCGCTTCATCTACTCCTTCTGAGGTTCCTGTATTTTTGTCGGATTATCTGGATGTTTTTGAGGAGCCTAAGCTCAGTTCGCTTCCTCCTCACAGGGATTGCGATTGTGCTATAGATTTAATTCCTGGTAGTAAATTTCCTAAAGGTCGTTTGTTCAATCTGTCAGTGCCAGAGCATACTGCTATGCGGGATTATGTTAAGGAGTCCTTGGAAAAGGGACATATCCGTCCATCTTCGTCCCCTTTGGGAGCAGGTTTTTTTTTCGTGGCCAAGAAAGATGGGTCCTTGAGACCTTGTATAGATTATCGTCTTTTGAATAAGATTACCGTAAAATATCAGTATCCTTTGCCTTTGTTGACTGATTTGTTTGCTCGCATTAAGGGGGCTAAATGGTTCACTAAGATTGATCTCCGGGGTGCGTATAATCTTATACGAATAAAGCAAGGTGATGAGTGGAAAACCGCATTTAATACGCCTGAGGGCCATTTTGAGTATTTGATAATGCCTTTCGGACTTTCTAATGCTCCTTCAGTCTTCCAGTCCTTTATGCACGATAGTTTCCGTGAATATCTGGATAAATTTATGATTGTGTATTTGGATGATATTTTGGTTTTTTCTGATGACTGGGAGTCTCATGTTCAGCAGGTCAGGAAGGTGTTTCAGGTCCTGCGGGCTAATTCCTTGTTTGTAAAGGGCTCAAAGTGTCTCTTTGGAGTCCAGAAGATTTCTTTCTTGGGGTATATTTTTTCCCCTTCTACTATTGAGATGGATCCCGTCAAGGTTCGGTCTATTTGTGACTGGACGCAGCCTGCATCTCTTAAGAGTTTGCAGAAGTTCTTGGGCTTTGCTAATTTCTATCGTCGTTTTATAACTAATTTTTCTAGTGTTGTTAAGCCTTTGACGGATTTGACTAAGAAGGGTGCTGATGTTGCTGATTGGTCTCCTGCGGCTGTGGAGGCCTTTCAGGAACTTAAACGCCGGTTTTCTTCTGCTCTTGTGTTGCGTCAGCCTGATGTTTCGCTTCCTTTCCAAGTTGAGGTTGATGCTTCAGAGATTGGAGCGGGGGCGGTTTTGTCACAGAGAAGCTCCGATTGCTCGGTGATGAAGCCATGTGCGTTCTTTTCCAGAAAATTTTCGCCCGCTGAGCGGAATTATGATGTGGGTAATCGGGAACTTTTGGCCATGAAGTGGGCATTTGAGGAGTGGCGTCATTGGCTGGAGGGTGCTAGACATCGTGTGGTGGTCTTGACTGATCACAAAAATCTGATTTACCTTGAGTCTGCCAGGCGTCTGAATCCTAGACAGGCTCGTTGGTCACTGTTTTTCTCTCGTTTCAATTTTGTGGTTTCATACCTGCCAGGTTCAAAGAATGTGAAGGCGGATGCTCTTTCTAGGAGTTTTGTGCCTGACTCCCCTGGAAATTCTGAGCCCACTGGTATCCTTAGGGATGGGGTGATTTTGTCGGCCGTCTTCCCAGACTTGCGACGTGCTTTGCAGGAGTTTCAGGCGGGTAAACCTGATCGTTGTCTGCCTGAGAGACTGTTTGTTCCGGATAGCTGGACCAGTAGAGTCATCTCTGAGGTCCATTCTTCTGCGTTGGCAGGTCATCCTGGAATATTTGGTACTAGAGACTTGGTGGCCAGGTCTTTTTGGTGGCCTTCCTTGTCTAGGGATGTGCGTTCTTTTGTGCAGTCTTGTGAGGTTTGTGCTCGGGCTAAGCCTTGCTGTTCTCGAGCCAGTGGATTGTTGTCACCTTTGCCTATCCCGAAGAGGCCTTGGACGCACATTTCCATGGACATTATTTCGGATCTCCCTGTCTCTCAAAAAATGTCCGTCATCTGGGTTGTGTGTGACCGCTTTTCTAAAATGGTTCATCTTGTACCCTTGCCTAAGTTGCCTTCCTCCTCTGAGTTGGTCCCTCTGTTTTTCCAGAACGTGGTTCGTTTGCATGGGATTCCGGAGAACATCGTTTCTGACAGGGGATCCCAGTTTGTGTCTAGATTTTGGCGGACGTTCTGTGCTAAGATGGGCATTGATTTGTCCTTTTCGTCTGCATTCCACCCTCAGACGAATGGCCAGACGGAGCGAACTAATCAGACCTTGGAAACTTATTTGAGGTGTTTTGTTTCTGCTGATCAGGATGACTGGGTTACCTTTTTGCCGCTTGCCGAGTTTGCCCTTAATAATCGGGCTAGTTCTGCTACCTTGGTTTCTCCTTTCTTTTGTATTTCAGGGTTTCATGCTCGTTTTTCCTCTGGTCAGGTGGAGCCTTCTGATTGTCCTGGAGTGGACATGGTGGTGGATAGGTTGCATCAGATTTGGAGTCATGTGGTGGACAATTTGAAGTTGTCCCAGGAAAAGGCTCAGCAGTTTGCTAATCGCCGTCGCCGCGTGGGTCCTCGACTTCGTGTTGGGGACTTGGTGTGGTTGTCTTCTCGTTTTGTTCCTATGAAGGTATCTTCTCCTAAGTTCAAGCCTCGGTTCATCGGTCCTTATAGGATCTTGGAAATTCTTAACCCTGTGTCGTTTCGTTTGGATCTCCCGGCATCGTTTGCTATTCATAATGTGTTCCATCGGTCGTTGTTGCGGAGGTATGAGGTACCTGTTGTTCCTTCGCCTGAGCCTCCTGCTCCGGTGCTGGTGGAGGGAGAATTGGAGTATGTTGTGGAGAAGATCTTGGATTCTCGTGTTTCCAGACGGAAACTCCAATATTTGGTCAAGTGGAAGGGTTATGGTCAGGAGGATAATTCTTGGGTGGTTGCCTCTGATGTTCATGCTGATGATTTGGTCCGCGCTTTTCATAGGGCTCATCCTGGTCGCCCTGGTGGTTCTCGTGAGGGTTCAGTGACCCCTCCTCAAGGGGGGGGTACTGTTGTGAGTTCTGTTTTTGGGCTCCCTCTGGTGGTTACTGATGGTACTGGGTGATTTGTGTTCTGCTGTCTCTGGTGTCCACCTGTTCTATTAGGATTTGGGAGTTTCCTATTTAACCGGGCTTTCTTGTCATTTCCCCGCCGGCTATCAAGGTTATAGAGTGTTTTGTTACCTCAGCTTCTGGCTTCAGTAATCTTCAGGACAAGCTAAGTTTTTGATTTTCTTGTTCCACGTTTTGATTTATTTTTGTCTTGTCCAGCTTGCATATAATTGTTTCTTTGCTGCTGGTTGCTCTAGCGGGCTGTAATTGCTCCTCATGTTCCATGAGTTGGAACATGAGTTCAAGTAATTACAGGATGGTTTTTTGAAGGGTTTTTTGCTGACCGCGCAGTTTACTTTTGTATCCTCTGCTATCTAGTTTTAGCGGGCCTCATTTTGCTGAATCTGATTTCATACTGTGTATGTGCCTTCCTCTCATTTCACCGTCATTATATGTGGGGGGCTGCTATTTCTGTGGGGTATTTCTCTGGAGGCAAGAGAGGTCTGTGTTTCTTCTAATAGGGGAAGTTAGATCTTCGGCTGGTGCGAGACGTCTAGGATCAACGTAGGCACGTTCCCCGGCTATTGTTATTTGTGTGTTCAGGTTTAGGGTCGCGGTCAGCTCAGGTTCCATCACCCTAGAGCTCGTTGGTGCTTGTCCTTTTGTGATTCCCTGCCATTGGAATCATGACACATGACCGCTGGGTCCTCACCAGCCCCTCCCAGTAATCTGTCCACCCGATCAGCGATGTGTCGGACTCGAGCGCCAGGTAGGCAGCTCACCGTTAGACGATCCCTGTCTTTGTGACAGATTACCCTATCTGTTCCCCTAATAATTGAGTCCCCCACTACCAGCCCCTGTCTGGCCTGCCCTGCTCTCCTATTTCCCTCCTTACTAGAGCAGTCACTCCTCCGGCTTTCAGAGGACATGCCTGGCTGCAGCAGTGCTACCCCTGTACTGGCACCCCCCTCATCTGCCAACTTAGCAAACTTATTGGGGTGTTCCAGATCAGGACTAGCCTCCCTGGCACTCTTCCCTCTACCCGGCCTTCTAACTGTCACCCAGCTTGCTACTTCATCGTCCTGCAGCTCCAACCTACCATCCTCCCCCTCATCTATCCCATTGAGCGTCTGCTCAGTGAGCAGAAGACTACTCTCCATATTGTCTATGGATCTCAGTGTTGCCAGCTGCACATTTAGATTCAGAATCTGGGTTTCCAAATGCACAACATGCTCACATTTCGCACAGCAGTATGCACCCTCGATCGGCTGCTCAAGGATTGCATACATGTGGCAAGATGTGCACTGGATGGCATTAAAAATAGTGGAGCACATTTCCTAATGGGGATTGCACGACACAGAAACGTTAAATAAAAAAAAAATTAAAAAAAAAATACAAAGTATTAATAAAAAACAGACAGCAATTCCTCCCGTGGAAACTCCCTGAATCCAAAGTCACTGAATCACGAGTCACACTTACCGCCGTTCACACTTACGTTCTGGTCACACTCAGCTCGCTCACACTCGCTATGCTCAAGATTCATAGATTTTTTTTCTCTAGTTCCCTGTTATGAACAGGTGATTCAGAACCACAATGGACCTAGTGGTTTAGAGCACACAAAGTGACTTGATAGTTACTAACATAGGACGAGCTCTGAGACGTGGGAACTCTGCTGACCGCAATCCCTAATCCTATCATACCACACTAGAGGTAGCCGTGGATTGCGCCTAACGCTCCCTATGCAACTCGGCACAGCCTGAGAAACTAGCTAGCCCTGAAGATAGAAAAATAAGCCTACCTTGCCTCAGAGAAATTCCCCAAAGGAAAAGGCAGCCCCCCACATATAATGACTGTGAGTTAAGATGAAAATACAAACACAGAGATTAAATAGATTTTAGCAAAGTGAGGCCCGACTTACTGAATAGACCGAGGATAGGAAAGATAGCTTTGCGGTCAGCACAAAAACCTACAAACAACCACGCAGAGGGGGCAAAAAGACCCTCCGCACCGACTAACGGTACGGAGGTGCTCCCTCTGCGTCTCAGAGCTTCCAGCAAGCAAGAAAAACCAATATAGCAAGCTGGACAGAAAATATAGCAAACAAAAGTAACACAAGCAAAACTTAGCTTATGCAGGGCAGACAGGCCACAAGAACGATCCAGGAGAGAGCAAGACCAATACTGAAACATTGACTGGAGGCCAGGAACAAAGAACTAGGTGGAGTTAAATAGAGCAGCACCTAACGACTTAACCTCGTCACCTGAGGAAGGAAACTCAGAAGCCGCAGTCCCACTCACATCCACCAGAGGAAGCTCATAGACAGAACCAGCCGAAGTACCACTCATGACCACAGGAGGGAGCTTGACCACAGAATTCACAACAGTACCCCCCCCTTGAGGAGGGGTCACCGAACCCTCACCAGAGCCCCCAGGCCGACCAGGATGAGCCAAATGAAAGGCACGAACCAGATCGGCAGCATGAACATCATAGGCAAAGACCCAGGAATTATCTTCCTGACCATAACCCTTCCACTTAACCAGGTACTGGAGTTTCCGTCTCGAAATACGAGAATCCAAAATCTTCTCCACTATATACTCCAACTCCCCCTCAACCAAAACCGGGGCAGGAGGATCAACGGATGGAACCACAGGTGCCACGTATCTCCGCAACAATGACCTATGGAATACGTTATGGATGGAAAAAGAAGCTGGAAGGGTCAAACGAAAAGACACAGGATTAAGAACCTCAGAAATCCTATACGGACCAATGAAACGAGGCTTAAACTTAGGAGAGGAAACTTTCATAGGAATATAACGAGATGACAACCAAACCAAATCCCCAACACGAAGTCGGGGACCCACACAGCGCCTGCGGTTAGCGAAACGTTGAGCCTTCTCCTGAGACAATGTCAAATTGTCCACCACATGAGTCCAAATCTGCTGCAACCTATCCACCACAGTATCCACACCAGGACAGTCAGAAGACTCAACCTGCCCTGAAGAGAAACGAGGATGGAAACCAGAATTGCAGAAAAACGGCGAAACCAAAGTAGCCGAGCTGGCCCGATTATTAAGGGCGAACTCAACCAAAGGCAAAAAGGACACCCAATCATCCTGATCGGCAGAAACAAAACATCTCAGATATGTCTCCAAGGTCTGATTGGTTCGTTCAGTCTGGCCATTTGTCGGAGGATGGAAAGCCGAGGAAAAAGACAAATCAATGCCCATCCTAGCACAAAAGGCTCGCCAAAACCTCGAAACAAACTGGGAACCTCTGTCAGAAACGATGTTCTCCGGAATGCCATGTAAATGAACCACATGCTGGAAAAACAATGGCACCAAATCAGAGGAGGAAGGCAATTTAGACAGGTTTACCAAATGGACCATCTTAGAGAAGCGATCACAAACAACCTAAATGACCGACATTTTTTGAGAGACGGGGAGATCCGAAATAAAATCCATAGAGATATGTGTCCAGGGCCTCTTCGGGACTGGCAAGGGCAAAAGCAACCCACTGGCATGAGAACAGCAGGGCTTAGCCCGAGCACAAATCCCACAGGACTGCACAAACGAACGCACATCCCGCGACAGAGACGGCCACCAAAAGGATCTAGCCACCAAATCTCTGGTACCAAAGATTCCAGGATGACCAGCCAACACAGAACAATGAACCTCAGAGATAACTCTACTCGTCCATTTATCAGGGACAAACAGTTTCTCCGCTGGGCAACGGTCAGGTCTATTAGCCTGAAATTTTTGCAGCACCCGCCGCAAATCAGGGGAGATGGCAGACAAAATTACCCCCTCTTTGAGAATACCCACCGGCTCAGACAAACCCGGAGAGTCGGGCACAAAACTCCTAGACAGGGCATCCGCCTTCACATTTTTAGAGCCCGGAAGGTACGAAACCACAAAGTCAAAACGGGAGAAAAACAGTGACCAACGAGCCTGTCTAGGATTCAACCGTTTGGCAGACTCGAGATAAGTCAAGTTCTTGTGATCAGTCAAGACCACCACGCGATGCTTAGCTCCTTCAAGCCAATGACGCCACTCCTCGAATGCCCACTTCATGGCCAGCAACTCTCGATTGCCAACATCATAATTACGCTCAGCAGGCGAAAACTTCCTGGAAAAGAAGGCGCATGGTTTCATCACCGAGCCATCAGAACTTCTTTGCGACAAAACAGCCCCTGCTCCAATCTCAGAAGCATCAACCTCGACCTGGAACGGGAGCGAAACATCTGGTTGGCACAACACAGGGGCAGAAGAAAAACGACGCTTCAACTCTTGAAAAGCTTCCACAGCAGCAGAAGACCAATTGACCACATCAGCACCCTTCTTGGTCAAATCAGTCAACGGTTTAGCAATACTAGAAAAATTATTGATGAAGCGACGATAAAAATTAGCAAAGCCCAGGAACTTTTGCAGACTCTTCAGAGATGTTGGCTGAGTCCAATCATAAATGGCCTGAACTTTAACAGGGTCCATCTCGATAGTAGAAGGGGAAAAAATGAAACCCAAAAATGAAACCTTCTGAACACCAAAGAGACACTTTGACCCCTTCACAAACAAAGAATTCGCACGCAGGACCTGGAACACCATTCTGACCTGCTTCACGTGAGACTCCCAATCATCCGAGAAGACCAAAATATCATCCAAGTATACAATCAGGAATTTATCCAGGTACTCTCGGAAGATGTCATGCATAAAGGACTGAAACACTGATGGAGCATTAGAAAGCCCGAATGGCATAACCAGGTACTCAAAATGGCCCTCGGGTGTATTAAATGCTGTTTTCCATTCATCGCCCTGTTAAATACACACAAGATTATACGCACCACGAAGATCTATCTTGGTGAACCAACTAGCCCCCATTAATCCGAGCAAACAAATCAGACAGCAGCGGCAAGGGGTACTGAAATTTGACCGTGATTTTATTTAGAAGGCAGTAATCAATACAAGGTCTCAGCGAACCATCCTTTTGGCCACAAAAAAGAACCCTGCTCCCAATGGCGACGACGACGGGCGAATATGACCCTTCTCCAAGGATTCCTTTACGTAACTCCGCATAGCGGCGTGCTCAGGCACAGACAAATTAAACAGTCGACCTTTAGGAAACTTACTACCAGGAATCAAATCGATAGCACAATCACAATCCCTATGCGGAGGTAGGGCACTGGACTTGGGCTCATCAAATACATCCCGGTAATCCGACAAGAACTCTGGGACCTCAGAAGGGGTGGATGATGAAATAGACAGAAATGGAACATCACCATGTACCCCCTGACAACCCCAGCTGGACACAGACATTGATTTCCAATCCAATACTGGGTTATGGACTTGTAGCCATGGCAACCCCAACACGACCACATCATGCAGATTATGCAACACCAAAAAGCGAATATCCTCCTGATGCGCAGGAGCCATGCACATGGTCAGCTGGGTCCAGTACTGAGGCTTATTCTTGGCCAAAGGCGTAGCATCAATTCCTCTCAATGGAGTAGGATACTGCAAGGGCTCCAAGAAAAACCCACAGCGCCTAGCATACTCCAAGTCCATCAAATTCAGGGCAGCGCCTGAATCCACAAATGCCATGACAGAATAGGATGACAAAGAGCAGATCAAAGTAACAGACAAAAGAAATTTCGACTGTACCGTACCAATGGTGGCAGACCTAGCGAACCGCTTAGTGCGCTTAGGACAATCGGAGATAGCATGAGTGGAATCACCACAGTAAAAACACAGCCCATTCTGACGTCTGTGTTCTTGCCGTTCAGCTCTGGTCAAAGTCCTATCGCACTGCATAGGCTCAGGTCCATGCTCAGATAATACCGCCAAATGGTGCACAGTTTTACGCTCACGCAAGCGTCGACCGATCTGAATGGCCAAAGACATAGACTCATTCAGACCAGCAGGCATAGGAAATCCCACCATGACATCCTTAAGGGCTTCAGAGAGACCTTTTCTGAAAATTGCTGCCAGCGCACATTCATTCCATTGAGTGAGCACAGACCACTTCCTAAACTTCTGACAATATATCTCTACCTCATCCTGACCCTGACACAGAGCCAGCAAATTTTTCTCTGCCTGATCCACTGAATTAGGTTCATCATACAGCAATCCGAGCGCCAGATAAAATGCATCAATATTACATAATACAGGATCTCCTGGCGCAAGGGAAAATGCCCAGTCTTGAGGGTCGCCACGTAATAAAGAAATAATGATCTTAACTTGTTGAACTGGGTCACCAGAGGAGCGGGGTTTCAAAGCCAGAAACAGTTTACAATTATTCTTAAAACTCAGAAACTTAGCTCTATCTCCAGAAAACAAATCAGGAATAGGAATTCTTGGTTCTAACATAGAATTCTGAACCACAAAGTCTTGAATATTTTGTACTCTTGCAGTAAGATGATCCACACAAGAAGACAGACCTTTAATTTCCATCACTACACCTGTGTCCTGAACCACCCAAATGTCTAGGGGAAAAGAAAGACAAAACACAGTATAGAGAAAAAAAAATGGTCTCAGAACTTCTCTTTTCCCTCTATTGAGAAGCATTAGTACTTTGGGCCTCCAGTACTGTTATGAACAGGTGATTCAGAACCACAATGGACCTAGTGGTTAAGAGCACACAAAGTGACTTGATAGTTACTAACATAGGACGAGCTCTGAGACGTGGGAACTCTGCTGACCGCAATCCCTAATCCTATCATACCACACTAGAGGTAGCCGTGGATTGCGCCTAATGCTCCCTATGCAACTCGGCACAGCCTGAGAAACTAGCTCGCCCTGAAGATAGAAAAATAAGCCTACCTTGCCTCAGAGAAATTCCCCAAAGGAAAAGGCAGCCCCCCACATATAATGACTGTGAGTTAAGATGAAAATACAAACACAGAGATGAAATAGATTTTAGCAAAGTGAGGCCCGACTTACTGAATAGACCGAGGATAGGAAAGATAGCTTTGCGGTCAGCACAAAAACCTACAAACAACCACGCAGAGGGGGCAAAAAGACCCTCCACACCGACTAACGATACGGAGGTGCTCCCTCTGCGTCTCAGAGCTTCCAGCAAGCAAGAAAAACCAATATAGCAAGCTGGACAGAAAATATAGCAAACAAAAGTAACTCAATCAAAACTTAGCTTATGCAGGGCAGACAGGCCACAAGAATGATCCAGGAGAGAGCAAGACCAATACTGAAACATTGACTGGAGGCCAGGAACAAAGAACTAGGTGGAGTTAAATAGAGCAGCACCTAACGACTTAACCTCGTCACCTGAGGAAGGAAACTCAGAAGCCGCAGCCCCACTCACATCCACCAGAGGAAGCTCATAGCCAGAACCAGCCGAAGTACCACTCATGACCACAGGAGGGAGCTTGACCACAGAATTCACAACAGTTCCCCTCAACAGCAATCCACCTTGCTGTTCAAATGCACTTCCAAAAAGGACTTGGGCCCCAAACAGCTGCCCCTTATAAACTCTTAATTATGAGCCCCCACCCTAAGTTAACCCCTTATGAATATAGCTACTCCCAATTCAGCAACTCACACCAATTCACACAGGCATTTGTTAAAGGCTTTCCAAATACCTCTTCACTGAATCACAAGTCACACTTACCGCTTTCCACACTTACGCTCTGGTCACACTCAGCTCGCTCACACTCGCTATGCTGAAGATTTATAGATTTTTTTTTCTCTAGTTCCCCTCAACAGCAATCCACCTTGCTGTTCAAATACACTTCCACTTTTGGTGGTGTGAACAGGTTCTTATAGACTTTTTCAATGTGCAAGTAGTCCATGTGTTTTTGGTTCTATAATTGTTCTCTTGTTTCTACAAGACTGGGGAGTCCACCACTCCTCTGTGGGTCATTTGCATTTAAGCTGTTCCATCCTGCATGTCCACATGATGTTCCTTCTCTGAACCCTGCTTATACAGGTACTATACAGATGATCAGGTTTTAAATACATCAGATAGGGATTATATACATTAGATAGGACTGCTCTATAAGGGTATACCTTGACCATTGGTGGAGCAGCTTAGTATACATTTTTTTGCAAAAAAACGTATCAACTAAATACCCTGTTTTTTTCATCTTTTGACAAGCACTTGCTTATTACTGTGATTTTTTTTTACAGCAGAGTATTTTTGACCTCACTGTGCTCTTTTTGTGTCTTCAAGTTTTTTGGTGGTGTGAACATGTTCTTACAGACTTGTTCAATGTGCAAGTAGTACATGTGTTTAGGTTAAGGTACAGGACAGGTACAGGATCAAGGATTTGGGCCTGGATATACCGCCTCCCGGACAGGCGACAGAACAGGACAAAACAGGAATCAAAGCAAGGACTTTGGTACTAAAACATAGACAGGAGAGGTGCAGGAACACAAACACACATAGCAAAGTTCAGGAGCTTTGTGAGTGTAGCTCAGGCCCCGCCCATAGGGCAGGGGAACTTTATATATGAGCTGCCCCTCAGCAATTGGCTGGGGACAGCTTTTGAAGTACCCACCCTAACCCTGATAAAAGCAGGGGAGGTGTGGCCACGCACACCCTAAGCACACACAGAAACCATTACAGCACCAACAGTGCAGGTTCTGAGGCTCAGGGCACCTGACTGAAACTGCATGCACTGAGCCACGTGGAAAGTCATGCACCAGCTGCAAATGACCTCACATCCCGCGGACAGCTTCACAGCAGCAACCAGGGACCGCACATGAGGAAGGTATGCAGCAGGGAAAATACCTAAACACCCATGTACAACTGCGCAGCCCGAGCAGGGAACTGAGAAGGCTCATCCAAGTAACAGCCAACAGTATCCCAGCTCAAATTAGGGGGAAAAAGGGTTAAAGCAAACATGCATGCCGAAAACCAGAAACAGACAGAACGGCATGACAATGGCCCCCCATTAATTCTTTCATGTACACGGATCAGTCGTCCTGGTCCCTTTGCAGAGAAACAGCCTCAAAGTATGATGTTACCACCCCCATGCTTCACAGTAGGTATGGTGTATTTGGATGCAACTCAGCATTCTGTCTCCTCCAAACACGACAAGTTTTGTTTCTAACAAACTTTAGTTTCCTCAGACCATATGACAGCCTCTTCTGGATAATCCAAATGCTCTCTAGCAAACTTTAGATGGGCCCGGACACAAACTGGCTTAAGCAGGGGGACACGTCTGGCACTGCAGATCTGAGTCCCTGGCGGCGTAGTGCTTTACTGATGGTAGCCTTTGTTACGGTGGCCCCAGCTCTATACAGGTCATTCACTAGGTCCCCCATGTGGTTATGGGATTTAAACTCGCTGTTCTTGTGATCATTTTAATCCCATGGGGAGAGATCTTGCGTGGTGCCCCAGATCAAGAGAGACTATCAGTGGTCTTGTATGTCTTCCATTTTCTTATTACTGCACCCACAGTTGATTTCATCACACCAACCTGCTTGCCTATTGCAGATTCAGTTTTCCCAGCCCGGTGCAGGGCTACAATTTTGCTTCTGGTGTCCTTCGACAGCTCCTTTGGTCTTCACCATAGTGGAGTTTGGAGTGTGACTGTTGAGGTTGTGGACAGGTGTCTTTTATACTGATAACAAGTTCAAACAGGTGCCATTACTACTGGTAATGAGTGGAGGACAGAGGAGGCTCTTAAAGAGGAAGTTACAGATCTGTGAGAGCCAGAAATCTTGCATGTTTTTAGGTGACCAAATACTTATTTTCCACCATAATTTGAAAAATAAATCTTGCCAAATCAGACAAGGTGATTTTCTGGATTTGTTTTCTCAAATTTGACTCTCATAGTTGTGGTCTACCTATGATGTCAATTACAGGCCTCTCTCATCTTTTTAAGTGGGAGAATTTGTACAATTAGTGGCTGACTAAATACTTTTTTCCCCACTGTATTTGCATTTTATTGCATGAAATAAGTATTTGATCACCTACCAACCAGCAAGAATTCTGGCTCTCATAGACGTGCTAGTTTTTCTTTAAGAATCCTTCCTAATCTGTACTCATTACCTGTATGTATTAGTTGTACCTGAACTCATTGCCTGTTTAAGAGACATCGGTCCACATACTGAATCAATCACACTCCGACCTCTCCACCACAGCCAAGATCAAAGAGCTATCTAAGGACACCAGAGTCAAAATTGTAGACCTGCACAAGGCTAGGATGGGCTACAGGACAACATGCAAGCAGTTTGGTGAGAAGGCAACTGTTCACACAATTATAAGAAATTGGAAGAAACACAAGATGACTGTCAGTCTTCCTAGGTCTGCGGTTCCATGCAAGGTCTCGCCTCGTGGAGTAAGTATGATTCTGAGAAAGGTCGAGAATATGCCCAGAACTACACTGGAGGACCTGGTCAATGACCTGAAGAGAGCTGGGACCACAGTCTCAAACATTACCATTAGTAACACACTACACCGTCATGGATTAAAATGCTGCAGGGCATGCAAGGTTCCCCTGCTCACACCAGCACATGTACAGGCCCGTTTGAAGTTCGACAATAACAATTTGGATGATCCAGAGGTGGTATGGGAGAAGGTCATGTGGTCAGATGAGCCCAAAATAGAACTTTTTTTTGTATCAACTCCACTCACCATGTTTGGGGAAAGAAGAAGGATGAGTACAACTGTTATGAAGGCAATCCAGTAACACAGTGTGCCAGTAATCAGAGCACATACAGTGATTTGACAAAAACCCAAAAACAATAGAACGAGCTCTGAGACGTGGAATCTCTGTAGACCGCAATACCTGAACCTATCCTACACACAACTAAAGGCAGCTGTGGATTGCGCCTGACACTACCTATGCAACTCGGCACAGCCTGAGGAACTGACTAGCCTGAAGATAGAAATACAAGCCTGACTTGCCTCAGAGAAATACCCCAAAGGAAAAGGCAGCCCCCCACATATAATGACTGTTAGCAAGATGAAAAGACAAAACGTAGGGAAGAAATAGATTCAGCAAAGTGAGGCCCGATATTCTAGATAGAGCGAGGATAGCAAAGAGAACTTTGCAGTCTACAAAAAACCCTAAAGCAAAAAACCACGCAAAGGGGGCAAAAAGACCCACCGTGCCGAACTAACGGCATGGCGGTACACCCTTTGCGTCTCAGAGCTTCCAGCAAAAACGAATAGACAAGCTGGACAGAAAAAACAGCAACAAAAGCAAAGAAGCACTTATCTAAGCAGAGCAGCAGGCCACAGGAAAGATCCAGAAGCTCAGATCCAACACTGGAACATTGACAAGGAGCAAGGAAGACAGAATCAGGTGGAGTTAAATAACAAGGCAGCCAACGAGCTCACCAGAACACCTGAGGGAGGAAGCCCAGAAGCTGCAGTACCACTTGTGACCACAGGAGTGAATTCAGCCACAGAATTCACAACAGTACCCCCCCCCCCCCTTGAGGAGGGGTCACCGAACCCTCACCAGAGCCCCCAGGCCGACCAGGATGAGCCACATGAAAGGCACGAACAAGATCTGGAGCATGGACATCAGAGGCAAAAACCCAGGAATTATCTTCCTGAGCATAACCCTTCCATTTAACCAGATACTGGAGTTTCCGTCTAGAGACACGAGAATCCAAAATTTCCTCCACAATATACTCCAATTCCCCCTCCACCAAAACAGGGGCAGGAGGCTCAACAGATGGAACCATAGGTGCCACGTATCTCCGCAACAACGAGCTATGGAATACATTATGTATGGAAAAGGAGTCCGGGAGGGTCAGACGAAAGGACACAGGATTGAGAATCTCAGAAATCCTATACGGACCAATAAAACAAGGTTTAAATTTAGGAGAGGAAACCTTCATAGGAATATGACGAGAAGATAACCAAACCAGATCCCCAACACGAAGTCGGGGACCCACACGGCGTCTGCGATTAGCGAAAAGTTGAGCCTTCTCCTGGGACAAGGTCAAATTGTCCACTACCTGAGTCCAGATCTGCTGCAACCTGTCCACCACAGAATCCACACCAGGACAGTCCGAAGACTCAACCTGTCCTGAAGAGAAACGAGGATGGAACCCAGAATTGCAGAAAAATGGAGAGACCAAGGTAGCCGAGCTGGCCCGATTATTAAGGGCGAACTCAGCCAACGGCAAAAAGGACACCCAATCATCCTGGTCTGCAGAAACAAAACATCTCAGATATGTTTCCAAGGTCTGATTGGTTCGTTCGGTCTGGCCATTAGTCTGAGGATGGAAAGCCGAGGAAAAAGACAGGTCAATGCCCATCCTACCACAAAAAGCTCGCCAGAACCTTGAAACAAACTGGGAACCTCTGTCAGAAACAATATTCTCAGGAATGCCATGCAAACGAACCACATGCTGGAAGAACAAAGGCACCAAATCAGAGGAGGAAGGCAATTTAACCAAGGGCACCAGATGGACCATTTTAGAAAAGCGATCACAGACCACCCAAATGACTGACATCTTTTGAGAAACGGGAAGGTCAGAAATGAAATCCATCGAAATATGTGTCCAAGGCCTCTTCGGGACCGGCAAGGGCAAAAGCAACCCACTGGCACGTGAACAGCAGGGCTTAGCCCTAGCACAAATCCCACAGGACTGCACAAAAGTACGTACATCCCGTGACAGAGATGGCCACCAGAAGGATCTAGCCACTAACTCTCTGGTACCAAAGATTCCTGGATGACCAGCCAACACCGAACAATGAAGTTCTTAGATAACTTTACTAGTCCACCTATCAGGGACGAACAGTTTCTCGGCCGGACAACGATCAGGTTTATTAGCCTGAAATTTTTGCAACACTCGCCGCAAATCAGGGGAGATGGCAGACACAATGACTCCTTCCTTGAGGATACTCGCCGGCTCAGATAAACCCTGAGAGTCGGGCACAAAACTCCTAGACAGAGCATCCGCCTTCAGATTTTTAGAGCCCGGAAGGTACGAAATCACAAAATCGAAGCGAGCAAAAAATAACGACCAACGGGCCTGTCTAGGATTCAAGCGCTTGGCAGACTCGAGATAAGTAAGGTTCTTATGATCAGTCAATACCACCACGCGATGCTTAGCTCCTTCAAGCCAATGACGCCACTCCTCGAATGCCCACTTCATGGCCAGCAACTCTCGGTTGCCCACATCATAATTACGCTCAGCAGCAGAAAACTTCCTGGAAAAGAACGCACATGGTTTCAACACTGAGCAACCAGAACCTCTCTGTGACAAAACCGCCCCTGCTCCAATCTCAGAAGCATCAACCTCGACCTGGAACGGAAGAGAAACATCTGGTTGACACAACACAGGGGCAGAACAAAAACAACGCTTCAATTCCTGAAAAGCTTCCACAGCAGCAGAAGACCAATTAACCAAATCAGCACCCTTCTTGGTCAAATCGGTCAATGGCTTGGCAATGCTAGAAAAATTACAGATGAAGCGACGATAAAAATTAGCAAAGCCCAGGAACTTTTGCAGACTTTTCAGAGATGTCGGCTGAGTCCAATCCTGGATGGCTTGGACCTTAACCGGATCCATCTCGATAGTAGAAGGGGAAAAGATGAACCCCAAAAATGAAACTTTCTGCACACCGAAGAGACACTTAGATCCCTTCACGAACAAAGAATTAGCACGCAGGACCTGGAAAACCATTCTGACCTGCTTCACATGAGACTCCCAATCATCTGAGAAGATCAAAATGTCATCCAAGTAAACAATCAGGAATTTATCCAGATACTCACGGAAGATGTCATGCATAAAAGACTGAAAAACAGATGGAGCATTGGCAAGTCCGAACGGCATCACTAGATACTCAAAATGACCCTCGGTCGTATTAAATGCCTTTTCCATTCATCTCCTTGCCTGATTCTCACCAGATTATACGCACCACGAAGATCTATCTTAGTGAACCAACTAGCCCCCTTAATCCGAGCAAACAAGTCAGATAACAATGGCAAGGGATACTGAAACTTAACAGTGATCTTATTAAGAAGGCGGTAATCAATACACGGTCTCAGCGAACCATCCTTCTTGGCTACAAAAAAGAACCCTGCTCCCAGTGGTGATGACGATGGGCGAATATGTCCCTTCTCCAGGGATTCCTTCACATAACTGCGCATAGCGGTGTGTTCAGGCACGGATAAATTAAATAAACGACCTTTAGGGAATTTACTACCAGGAATCAAATTGATAGCACAATCACAATCCCTATGCGGAGGTAGGGCATCGGACTTGGGCTCTTCAAATACATCCTGATAATCAGACAAGAACTCTGGGACCTCAGAAAGAGTGGATGACGAAATAGACAAAAATGGAACATCACCATGTACCCCCTGACAACCCCAGCTGGATACCGACATAGAGTTCCAATCCAATACTGGATTATGGGTTTGTAGCCATGGCAACCCCAACACGACCACATCATGCAGATTATGTAGCACCAGAAAGCGAATAACTTCCTGATGTGCAGGAGCCATGCACATGGTCAGCTGGGCCCAGTACTGAGGTTTATTCTTGGCCAAAGGTGTAGCATCAATTCCTCTCAACGGAATAGGACACCGCAAAGGCTCCAAGAAAAACCCACAACGTTTAGCATAATCCAAATCCATCAGATTCAGGGCAGCGCCTGAATCCACAAATGCCATGACAGAATACGATGACAAACAGCATATCAAGGTAATGGTCTCTTCAGGAAAGCCTACAGCCTGCACTGACACCGCTGCTGCCTCATCACCAACGAAGCTACCGCCTCACCAACACCGGAGCTACCGCCTCACCAACACCGGAGCTACCGCCTCACCAACACCGGAGCTACCGCCTCACCAACACCGGAGCTACCGCCTCACCAACACCGGAGCTACCGCCTCCCCAACACCGGAGCTGCCGCCTCATCACTATCGAAGCTACCGCCTCACCAACACCGGAGCTACCGCCTCACCAACACCGGAGCTACCGCCTCACCAACACCGGAGCTCCTGCAACCCTCAACCTACTGTCTCCTTCCCCATAATCCTGTAGAATGTAAGCCCGCAAGGGCAGGGTCCTCGCCCCTCTGTATCAGTCTGTCATTGTTAGTTTGTTTACTGTATGTGATATTTGTAACTTGTATGTAACCCCTTCTCATGTACAGCACCATGGAATCAATGGTGCTATATAAATAAATAATAATAATAATAATAAATAATGGACAGAAGGAATTTGGATTGTACAGTACCAATGACGGCAGACCTATTGAACCGCTTAGTGCGCTTAGGACAATCAGAAATAGCATGAGTGGAATCACCACAGTAGAAACACAGACCATTCAGACGTCTGTGTTCTTGCCGTTCAACTCTGGTCATAGTCCTATCGCACTGCATAGGCTCAGGTTTAATCTCAGACAATACCGCCAGATGGTGCACAGATTTACGCTCGCGCAAGCGACAACCGATCTGAATGGCCAAAGACATAGACTCATTCAAACCAGCAGTCATAGGAAAACCCACCATGACATCCTTAAGAGCCTCAGAGAGACCCTTTCTGAACAAAGCTGCCAGCGCAGATTCATTCCACAGAGTGAGTACTGACCACTTCCTAAATTTCTGACAATATACTTCTATATCATCCTGACCCTGGCACAAAGCCAGCAAATTTTTCTCAGCCTGATCCACTGAATTAGGCTCATCGTACAGCAATCCGAGCGCCAGGAAAAACGCATCGACACCACTCAATGCAGGGTCTCCTGGCGCAAGAGAAAATGCCCAGTCCTGAGGGTCGCCGCGCAAAAAAGAAATAATAATCAAAACCTGTTGAACTGAATTACCAGAAGAATGAGGTTTCAAGGCCAGAAATAGCTTACAATTATTTTTGAAGCTCAGAAACTTAGTTCTATCACCAAAAAACAAATCAGGAATAGGAATTCTTGGTTCTAGCATAGATTTCTGATCAATTGTATCTTGAATCTTTTGTACATTTATAACGAGATTATCCATTGAAGAGCACAGAGCCTGAATATCCATGTCCACAGCTGTGTCCTGAAGCACCCTAATGTCTAGGGGAAAAAAAAGACTGAACACAGAGCTGAGAAAAAAAAATGATGTCAGAACTGCTTTTTTCCCTCTATTGAGAATCATTAGTTTTGGCTCCTTGTACTGTTATGAAGGCAATCCAGTAACACAGTGTGCCAGTAATCAGAGCACATACAGTGATTTGACAAAAACCCAAAAACAATAGAACGAGCTCTGAGACGTGGAATCTCTGTAGACCGCAATACCTGAACCTATCCTACACACAACTAAAGGCAGCTGTGGATTGCGCCTGACACTACCTATGCAACTCGGCACAGCCTGAGGAACTGACTAGCCTGAAGATAGAAATACAAGCCTGACTTGCCTCAGAGAAATACCCCAAAGGAAAAGGCAGCCCCCCACATATAATGACTGTTAGCAAGATGAAAAGACAAAACGTAGGGATGAAATAGATTCAGCAAAGTGAGGCCGGATATTCTAGATAGAGCGAGGATAGCAAAGAGAACTTTGCAGTCTACAAAAAAACCCTAAAGCAAAAAACCACGCAAAGGGGGCAAAAAGACCCACCGTGCCGAACTAACGGCACGGCGGTACACCCTTTGCGTCTCAGAGCTTCCAGCAAAAACGAATAGACAAGCTGGACAGAAAAAACAGCAACAAAAGCAAAGAAGCACTTATCTAAGCAGAGCAGCAGGCCACAGGAAAGATCCAGAAGCTCAGATCCAACACTGGAACATTGACAAGGAGCAAGGAAGACAGAATCAGGTGGAGTTAAATAACAAGGCAGCCAACGAGCTCACCAGAACACCTGAGGGAGGAAGCCCAGAAGCTGCAGTACCACTTGTGACCACAGGAGTGAATTCAGCCACAGAATTCACAACATACAACCCCAAGAACACTGTGTCAACTGTGAAGCATGGTGGGGGAAACATCATACTTAGGGGGTGATTTTCTGCAGTGGGGACAGGACAACTGCACCGTATTGAAGGGAGGATGGATGGAGTCATGCATCAAGAGAATTTAGCCAAGCCCAA
Source organism: Ranitomeya imitator (assembly GCF_032444005.1). NCBI lineage: Eukaryota > Metazoa > Chordata > Amphibia > Anura > Dendrobatidae > Ranitomeya > Ranitomeya imitator. The sequence continues at coordinate 621,119,052 of NC_091285.1, read as the reverse complement.
CAACATTCTTCTCTCAGTAAAAGCATTGAAGATGGGTTGTGGTTGAATCTTCCAGCATGACAATGACCTGAAGCCCACAGCCAGAGCAACTAAGGAGTGGCTCCATAAGAAGCATTTCATGGTCCTAGAGTGGTCTAGCTAGTCTCCAGACCTGAACCCAATAGAAATCTTTGAAGGGAGCTGAAACTCAATGTTGCCCAGCAACCATTCAGAAACCATGAAAGATCTAAAGAAGATCTGCATGGAGGAATTGGCCAAAATCCCTACTGCAGTGTGTGCAAACTTGGTCAAGAACTACAGGAAACGTCTGACCTCTGTTATTGCAAACAAAGGTTTCTGTACAAAATATTAAGTTCTGTTTTTCTATTGTATCAAATACTAATTTCATGAAATAAAATGCAAATTCATTATGTAAATGGATCGCCCCCAGACACAGGGCCACGAGTTCTCAGTACCGGGCCTCTCTGGTTCGGTTCTGAGGCTGTCACAGTGGCTAGACCCGGTCCGCGACCCTGCTAAGGGGCGTCCAATAAAGGTGGTGCAGCCTGTCAGGGGTTCGTGACGCCACCTGTGGTGTTCGGTCAGGGTGACCAACGCTGCTGTGGGGTCCGCTGGGGTGATGGAATGGCAGCTGGATGGTATACCTTCCCACAGATGAAGTATGTCCCCAGGGCTTCCCAGTAAGGTAGATGGTGATGGTGTGAGGTGCAGGCAATAATGAGGACACAAGGTTGCAGTCTCTTTACCTCTTTACTGAAGACTTCAGGCTCCTCAATCCAGAGCACGTTTAACAGGGCTATCAGAGACAGGCCGGTCTGATGGGCACTTCCAGAGTTTCCCTCGCAGATGGAAATCGTTGCCCACCACTAGCGCCTGTGTGTTGTAGTCCTACCCTACTGAGCATTCAGAATAGTCCTCACAACTGCTGTTCTCGTTCGGTCGTTCTCTACAGCTCTCTCTCTTTAGTTCCAGATGTTGCTAGTTTCTCGTCCCCCAGTATGTTTTTGCTAGGACGCACCCGTATGACGGGAAGGCCTGGAGGTCTTCCGGGACCCTAGAGATGCCCCTCTCCCACTGTTGCCCCCTATGTCTTCTTAGGAAATTTAAGGTAGACAGCCAACCTATAATTAACTGTCCGGCGGAGTTTGAAGTAAGGCTTAAAGTCAGTTACTCCCGCGGTGTTCGGCCACCGGCTACACGCTTCAGTAGGATGTTGCCTCGGTCTCACGGCACGACTCCTACTGGTTCTCCTTTTTGCTTGATCTCGTTTACACTGTTCCACAATATCCTTCCTTTCTTGTCTCTTTCTTAGGACACCGCCGCAAGGAGGTGCAGGCGCGGTTCCATAACGTTCTGTTCTGTTCGCTAGGCACCTGCCAGGTTCCCACGCCTGACAGGGACCCCCCTGTGTCTTCTCCCTGCAACACCCCCTGCCACGGGATGTTGCCTGAATCCAACCCAGTCAGCTTCTGACTAACTTTCTATCCAACCCCTAGTTTTACCAGTGTGAGGAGGGGCCCAATAAATAAAGCCTTTTGCTCCCCCTAGTGGCCGGAGTGTGAAGTGTAATGTGTGCTGATGATACCTGGTCAGGAGAATTCCTTCAGTGCCATCAGACGTGCCATCACTCCCCTTAGTGGCAGAGTGTCATACTGCAACGACCAGATCTCTGGGGCGCTGCATAAAAATCATATATTTTGATTTTGTGGATTTTTTTTAAGATTCTATGTTTCACAGTTGAAGTGTTCCTAGAATAAAAATTACAGACCTCTCCATTCTTTGGAGCAAAAGGACAAAAAAGAGTAACCATGAAATACCAATATAGTTAAAAAGAATCATTTATTGAAACAATTTACAGTAAAAATGATTACCATTAAGAACAAAATGAGTCTACTAAGAAGAAAAGATGGGGAGCTACATAAAAAATCCTATAGCTATAAATTACTGTATATACTCGAGTATAAGCTGAGAATTTCAGCCCATTTTTTTAGGCTGAAATTGCCCCTCTCGGCTTATACTCAAGTCATACCCAGCGGTCAGCAGGGGAGGTGGAGTGGCAGCTGTCTAAGCATACTCACCTGCTCCTGGCGCTGTCCCTGGTTCCCCGGCGCCGGCAGCTCCTTCCTGTAGTGAGCGGTCACATGGTACCGCTCATTACAGTAATGAATATGGACCCCACTCCACTCCCATAGGGGTGGAGCCGCATATTCATTAATGTAATGAGCGGTACCATGTATCCGCTCACTACAGGAAGAAGTTGCCGATGTCGGGGGAAGCAGGGACAGCGCCAGGAGCAGGTGAGTATAAGCAGTGCGCTATATTCACCTGCTCACCGTTCCATCCCTGCCGGCTGCTGCTGCGTCTTCTGCATCCTCTGCACTGATGCTCAGGTCAGAGGGCGCGGTGACGTGATTAATGTGCACCGCCCTCTACCTGAGCAGTCATTGCAGTGGACGGGGAACGTAGCGGCGGCTGGCGGCGGTGGAACGCGGAGCAGGTGAATATAGCAAGTGCCGGGGGCCTGAACGACGAGAGGTGAGTATGTGATTTTTTTTTTATCGCAGCAACATCATATGGGGCAAATGACTGTACGGAGCATCTTATGGGGCATAATCAGCATTTATGGAGCATTATATGGGGCAAATGACTTTATGGAGCATCTTATGGGGCATAAACAGCATTCATGACGCATTACATGGGGCAAATGACTGTATGGAGCATCTTATGGGGCCATAATCAGCATTTATGGAGCATTACATGGGGAAAATGTCCGTATGGAGCATCTTATGGGGCCATAATCAGCAGTTATGGAGCATTACATGGGGCAAATGACTGTATGGAGAGTCTTATGGGGCTATAATCAGCATTTATGGAGCATTACATGGGGCAAATGACTGCAAGGAGCATCTTATGGGGCCATAATCTGCATTTGTGGAGCATTATATGGGGCAAATGTCTGTATGGAGCATCTTATGGGGCCATAATCAGCATTTGTGCAGCATTATATGGGGCATATTTTGTATGGAGCATCTTATGGGGCCCATCATGTACTGTATGGAGCATTATATGGGACTCTTGATTCAATGTAGATATTCAAAAACACTTAACTTACTGATGTCTCAATTAATTTTACTTTTATTGGTATCTATTTTTATTTTTGACATTTACTGGTAGCTGCTGCATTTTCCACCCTAGGCTTATACTCGAGTCATTAAGTTTTCCCAGTTTTTTGTGGCAAAATTAGGGGTCTCGGCTTATACTTGGGTCTGCTTATACTTGAGTAAATATGGTAGTTGTCCCTAATCAACATATACTCATACTGATTGGTGACACTTCTATGCGATCTAAATGACTTAAGTGTTGTTTTGTGGTTTAATAAAAATTGATATCCTCACTGATATTTATAAATACAGCTCTGGCAAAAACTAAAAGACCACTGCAAAATGTTCAGTTTGTCTGATTTTTCTCTTTATAGGTATATTTTTGAGTAAAATGTAAATTGATCTTTTATTCTATAAACTTCTGACAACATGTCTCCGAATTTCCAAGCAATAAATTTTGATTTTTTTCTGAAAAGGAGAAATGGTTAAATAAAAAAACACCCAGTGTTTTCAGACCTCAAATAATGAGAAAACAAGTTCATAATCTTTTAGAAACAACAATACTAATGTTTTAACTCAGGAAGAGTTCAGAAAGCAATATTTTGTGGAATAACCATGATTTTTAATCACAGCTTTCATGCGTCTTCGCATGCTTTCCACCGGTCTTTCACACTGCCTCTGGCACAAAAATTTAAGCAGTTCTTCTATGTTTGATGGCTTGTGACTATCCATCATCCACTTGATTACATTCCAGAGGTATTCAATGGGGTTCATGTCTGGAGATTGGGCTTCCCATTGGTCTCTTAATTTTTGCCAGAGCTGTATATATATATACAGTGCTTTGCAAAAGTATTCAGCTCCCTGGAACCTGGAAATTTTGAACCTTTTCCCACATATCATGCTTCAAACATAAAGACATGAAGATACCAAATGTAAATTTTTGGTGGAGAATCAACAACAATTGGAACACAATTGTGAAGTTGAACGAAATTCATTTGGTTATTTTAAATTTTTGGGGAAAATAAAAAACTGAAAAGGGGGCGTGCAATATTATTCAGCCCCTTTAAGTTAATACTTTGTTGCACCACCTTTTGCTGCGATTACAGCTGCAAGTCACTTGGGGTATGTCTCTATCAGTTTTGTACATCGAGAGACTGAAATTCTTGTCCATTCTTCCTTGGCAAACAGCTCGAGCTCAGTGAGGTTTGATGGAGATCGTTTCTGAACAGCAGTTTTCAGCTCTTTCCACAGATTCTCGATTGGATTTAGGTCTGGACTTTGACTTGGCCATTCTAACACCTGGATACGTTTATTTGTGAACAATTCGATTGTAGATTTTGCTTTATGTTTGGGATCATTGTCTTGTTGGAAGAAAAATCTCCATCCCAGTCTCACGTCTTTTACAGACTCCAACAGGTTTTCTTCAAGAATGGTCCTGTATTTGGCTCCATCCATCTTCCCATCAATTTTAACCATCTTCCCTGTCCGTGCTGAAGAAAAGCAGGCCCAAACCATAATGCTGCCACCACCATGTTTGACAGTGGGGATGGTGTGTTCAGTGTGATAAGCTGTGTTGCCTTTACGCCAAACATATCGTTTGGCATTGTTGCTAAAAAGTTCTATTTTGGTTTCATCTGACCAGAGCACCTTCTTCCACATGTTTGGTGTGTCTCACCAGGTGGCTTCTTGCAAACTTTGAACAACACTTTTTATGGATATATTTGAGAAATGGCTTTCTTCTTGACACTTTTCCATAAAGGCCAGATTTGTGTAGCAAACGACTGATTGTTCTCCTATGGACAGACTGTCCCACCTCAGCTGTAAATCTCTGCAGTTCATCCAGAGTGATCATGGGCCTCTTGGCTGCATCACTGATCAGTCTTCTCCTTGTTTGAGATGAAAGTTTAGAGGGATGGCTGGGTCTTTGTAGATTTGCAGTGGTATGATACTCCTTCCATTTCAATATGATTGCTTGCACAGTGCTCCTTGGGATGTTTAAAGTTTTGGAAATCATTTTGTATCCAAATCTGGCTTTAAATTTCTCCACAACAGTATCACGGACCTGCCTGTTGTGTTCCTTGGTCTTCATGATGCTCTCTGTGCTTCAAACAGAACCCTGAGACTATCACAGAGCAGGTGCATTTATACGGAGACTTGATTATACCCAGGTGGATTATATTTATCATCATTGGGCATTGTTGACATTTTTGGATTATTCAGCGATCCTCAATGAACTTCTGGAGTGAGTTTGCTGCACTGAAAGTAAAGGGGCCAAATAATATTGCACGCCCCACTTTTCAGTTTTTGAATTTCCACAAAAATTTGAAATAACCAATAAATTTCATTCAACTTCACAATTGTGTTCCACTTGTTGATTCTTCATCAAAAATTTACATTTGAAATTTTTATGTTTGAAGCATGATATGTGGGAAAATAATGAAAAGTTCCAGGGAGCCGAATACTTTCGCAAGGCACTGTATATATATATATATGTATATATATATATATATAATATATACTGTATATATATATATGTATATACATATATATACATTTATATATATTTTCCAGCCGCCCCTTTTTTCCTAGTACCTGTTCCTGATTTTTACTTATGTCATTATTTTAATTATGTACAAATAAAATTTAATAATTTTAAGTCAATCCGATTTGTCACTTCTAATTTTTGCACATACAGTACGTACCTATAAGTTTGGGTCCTTATGTCAAAGATTTTTCTTTATGTATTTCAGATTGCATAGATATGCCACTAATCAGTATGAGTATATATTGATTATAGACAACTAATTCATATCTATTAATTATTTGACTGTTTTTTGAACAGATTGTCAAAATTAAAATGGATTTGAAATCCAGAGAAAATATTTGGTTAGCAAAAGCTACCGACATCTTTAGGAAAGGCGCAGGATTAGCGTCTGGTCACACTTCTCTTTCTAATCAGGAAACTGTTAAGAGGTAGAAGGTTTGTGGATGTATTCCACGCTGCCGCTTAAAATGCAGGACCAAAGATATCTAAATGAAGGAAAGTGGTTTTTATTTCAATGCGTTTCGAAGTTCAAATGACTTCTTCCTCAGGAACACAACCATGTGTATACAAGAACAGGCAGAAATGGCTATACAAATAGAAAAAAATTTCAAATCTGGCGCCAAAAAATCACATGACAGATGGTGTCACGGTTCATAGTATTTACATATGGTATAACACATGATCTGTATATAAATTGAATATAAACAAAATAAATAGAATTCACATTGGTATGCCCTTGATTAGGCAATAATGAAATATATTGTTTCGCAGATATATGAAAAAAGAAGACGGAAAAAAGAAGAAAGAAAAAAACAAAAAAATGAAAGGCTTGGTCGAGAACTCGCACCAAAAGAACAAACAATAGGTGATGACACCCTCAGCCATCACCCTACTGATATGCCACAGCTCCAGACAGAAGACAGATGTGGAAAAAGGAGAAATACCGTTACCACCTTCCAATATTCAGAGTATATCAAAAGAAATTTTTGTAAAAATTAAAATTATTTGAAAACGATTAATAAAACATTCCAATGAAAAAGCTTCTTTCTTATGTTGTTTAAATTACCTTTCAATTTTATCGGGTATCAATGAGCCACAAACCTATGTGTTCATGATAGAAATACCTGGATTTTGTGCACACGGCTATAGTACAGATGGTAATTTAGGCTAAGTTCACATTTGCGGACAGGGGTTTTGCGGATGGAGGCTTTGGGGATGGAGGCTTTGTGGACGGCTGTGTACTTCCTGCCTTCTTCCTCCCTGAAGCTCCACCTACACTCCGCCTACTTCTGTAGGCATCCTGTGTTTCCCTGTTGTACCTATCTTTAACATTGGGTACGCAGGGACATGTGTTGTATGCGGATGCGTCCGCACGTGGCGATTTGAGGTGTGTGGCGACTGCACAGGAATGCAACTTGTTGAGTTCCTGTGCGGTCGGCGCACACCTCAATACGCCACATGCAAATGCATCTGCATACATCTGCATGTCATTCGTACCCAATGTTAAAGATAGGTACGCAGGATGTCTGCCGAAGTAGGGGGACCTAACCGGAAGTGGGTGGGGCTTCACAGAGGAAGTACGCAGCCGTCTGCAAAGCCCCCATCCGCAAATGTGAACTTAGCCTTAGTTATGATTGAAGTAGCTGCCCTGAAATCAGAGTAGCTCACCTGTAGTTAACGCAGATGAAGGAGTACTTACCTGCATTAACTTACAGATGAGCTATTGGTATTTCTATCATGAACACATAGGTTTGCGACTCATTGATACCCGATAAAATTGAAAGATAATATAAACAACATGAGAAAGAAGCTTTTTCATTGGAATGTTTTATTAATCGTTTTCAAATAATTTTATAAATCTTTTTTAACTCATCAGTTTTTATAATTAACCCCTTCAAGACCCAGCCTATTTTGACCTTAAAGACCTTGCCGTTTTTTGCAATTCTGACCAGTGTCCCTTTATGAGGTAATAACTCAGGAACGCTTCAACGGATCCTAGCGGTTCTGAGATTGTTTTTTCGTGACATATTGGGCTTCATGTTAGTGGTAAATTTAGGTCAATAAATTCTGCATTTATTTGTGATAAACACGGAAATTTGGCGAAAATTTTGAAAATTTCGCAATTTTCACATTTTGAATTTTTATTCTGTTAAACCAGAGAGATATGTGACACAAAATAGTTAATAAATAACATTTCCCACATGTTTACTTTACATCAGCACAATTTTGGAAACAAAATTTTTTTTTGTTAGGAAGTTATAAGGGTTAAAATTCGACCAGCGATTTGTCATTTTTACAACGAAATTTACAAAACCATTTTTTTTAGGGACCACCTCACATTTGAAGTCAGTTTGAGGGGTCTATATGGCTGAAAATACCCAAAAGTGACACCATTCTAAAAACTGCACCCCTCAAGGTACTCAAAACCACATTCAAGAAGTTTATTAACCCTTCAGGTGCTTCACAGCAGCAGAAGCAACATGGAAGGAAAAAATGAACATTTAACTTTTTAGTCACAAAAATTATCTTTTAGCAACAATTTTTTTATTTTCCCAATGGTAAAAGGAGAAACTGAACCACGAAAGTTGTTGTCCAATTTGTCCTGAGTACGCTGATACCTCATATGTGGGGGTAAACCACTGTTTTGGCGCACGGCAGGGCTTGGAAGGGAAGGAGCGCCATTTGACTTTTTGAATCAAAAATTGGCTCCACTCTTTAGCGGACACCATGTCACGTTTGGAGAGCCCCCGTGTGCCTAAAAATTGGAGCTCCCCCACAAGTGACCCCATTTTGGAAACTAGACGCCCCAAGGAACTTATCTAGATGCATAGTGAGCACTTTGAACCCCCAGGTGCTTCACAAATTGATCCGTAAAAATGAAAAAGTACTTTTTTTTCACAAAAAAATTCTTTTAGCCTCAATTTTTTCATTTTCACATGGGCAACAGGATAAAATGGATCCTAAAATGTGTTGGGCAATTTCTCCTGAGTACACCAATACCTCACATGTGGAGGTAAACCACTGTTTGGGCACATGGTAAGGCTCGGAAGGGAAGGAGCGCCATTTGACTTTTTGAATGAAAAATTATTTCCATCGTTAGCGGACACCATGTCGCGTTTGGATAGCTCCTGTGTGCCTAAACATTGGCGCTCCCCCACAAGTGACCCCATTTTGGAAACTAGACCCCCCAAGGAACTAATTTAGATGCCTAGTGAGCACTTTAAACCCTCAGGTGCTTCACAAATTGATCTGTAAAAATGAAAAAGTACTTTTTTTTCACAAAAAAATTCTTTTCGCCTCAATTTTTTCATTTTCACATGGGCAGTAGGATAAAATGGATCATAAAATTTGTTGGGCAATTTCTCCCGAGTACGCCGATACCTCATATGTGGGGGTAAACCACTGTTTGGGCACTCGGCAGGGCTCGGAAGAGAAGGCGCGCCATTTGACTTTTTGAATGGAAAATTAGCTCCAATTGTTAGCGGACACCATGTCGCGTTTGGAGAGCCCCTGTGTGCCTAAACATTGGAGCTCCCGCACAAGTGACCCCATTTTGGAAACTAGACCCCCCAAGGAACTTATCTAGATGCATATTGAGCACTTTAAACCCCCAGGTGCTTCACAGAAGTTTATAACGCAGAGCCATGAAAATAAAAAATAATTTTTCTTTCCTCAAAAATGATTTTTTAGCCTGGAATTTCCTATTTTGCCAAGGATAATAGGAGAAATTGGACCCCAAATATTGTTGTCCAGTTTGTCCTGAGTACGCTGATACCCCATATGTGGGGGTAAACCACTGTTTGGGCGCACGGCAGGGCTCGGAAGGGATGGCACGCCATTTGGCTTTTTAAATGGAAAATTAGCTCCAATCATTAGCGGACACCATGTCACGTTTGGAGAGCCCCTGTGTGCCTAAACATTGGAGATCCCCCAGAAATGACACCATTTTAGAAACTAGACCCCCAAAGGAACTAATCTAGATGTGTGGTGAGGACTTTGAACCCCCAAGTGCTTCACAGAAGTTTATAACGCAGAGCCATGAAAAAAAAAAAAAAATTATTTTCTCAAAAATGATCTTTTAGCCTGCAATTTTTTATTTTCCCAAGGGTAACAGGAGAAATTTGACCCCAAAAGTTGTTGTCCAGTTTCTCCTGAGTACGCTGATACCCCATATGTGGGGGTAAATCACTGTTTGGGCACATGCCGGGGCTCGGAAGTGAAGTAGTGACGTTTTGAAATGCAGACTTTGATGGAATGCTCTGTGGGCGTCACGTTGCGTTTGCAGAGCCCCTGATGTGGCTTAACAGTAGAAACCCCCCACAAGTGACCCCATTTTGGAAACTAGACCCCCAAAGGAACTTATCTAGATGTGTGGTGAGCACTTTGAACCCCCAAGTGCTTCATAGAAGTTTATAATGCAGAGCCGTGAAAATAATAAATACGTTTTCTTTCCTCAAAAATAATTATTTAGCCCAGAGTTTTTTATTTTTCCCAAGGGTAACAGGAGAAATTTGACCCCAATATTTGTTGTCCAGTTTCTCCTGAGTACGGTGATACCCCATATGTGGGGGTAAACTACTGTTTGGGCACATGCCGGGGCTTGGAATTGAAGTAGTGACGTTTTGAAATGCAGACTTTGATGGAATGCTCTGCGGGCGTCACGTTGCGTTTGCAGAGCCCCTGATGTGCCTAAACAGTAGAAACCCCCCACAAGTGACCCCATTTTGGAAACTAGACCCTGAAAGGAACTTATCTAGATGTGTGGTGAGCACTTTGAACCCCCAAGTGCTTCATAGAAGTTTATAATGCAGAGCCGTGAAAATAATAAATACGTTTTCTTTCCTCAAAAATAATTATTTAGCCCAGAATTTTTTATTTTCCCAAGGGTTACAGGAGAAATTGGACCCCAAAAGTTGTTGTCCAGTTTCTCCTGAGTACGCTGATACCCCATATGTGGGGGTAAACCACTGTTTGGACACACGTCGGGGCTCAGAAGGGAAGTAGTGACTTTTGAAATGCAGACTTTGATGGAATGGTCTGCGGGTGTCACGTTGCGTTTGCAGAGCCCCTGGTGTGCCTAAACAGTAGAAACCCCCCACAAGTGACCCCATTTTAGAAACTAGACCCCCCAAGGAACTTATCTAGATATGTGGTGAGCACTTTGAACCCCCAAGTGCTTCACAGACGTTTACAACACAGATCCGTGAAAATAAAAAATCATTTTTCTTTCCTCAAAAATTATGTTTTAGCAAGCATTTTTTTAGATTCACAAGGGTAACAGGAGAAATTGGACCCCAGTAATTGTTGCGCAGTTTGTCCTGAGTATGCTGGTACCCCATATGTGGGGGTAAACCACTGTTTGGGCACACGTCAGGGCTCGGAAGTGAGGGAGCACCATTTGACTTTTTGAATACGAGATTGGCTGGAATCAATGGTGGCGCCATGTTGCGTTTGGAGACCCCTGATGTGCCTAAACAGTGGTAACCCCTCAATTCTAACTCCAACACTAACCCCAACACACCCCTAACCCTAATCCCAACTGTAGCCATAATCCTAATCACAACCCTAACCCCAACACACCCCTAACCACAACACTAATTCCAACCCTAACCCTAAGGCTATGTGCCCACGTTGCGGATTCGTGTGAGATATTTCCGCACCATTTTTGAAAAATCTGCGGGTAAAAGGCACTGTGTTTTACCTGCGGATTTTCCGCGGATTTCCAGTGTTTTTTGTGCGGATTTCACCTGCGGATTCCTATTGAGGAACAGGTGTAAAACGCTGCGGAATCCGCACAAAGAATTCACATGCTGCGGAAAATACAACGCAGCGTTCCCGCGCGGTATTTTCCGCATCACGGGCACAGCGGATTTGGTTTTTCATATGTTTACATGGTACTGTAAACCTGATGGAACACTGCTGCGAATCCGCAGCCAAATCCGCACCGTGTGCACATAGCCTAATTCTAAAGGTATGTGCACACGCTGCGGAAAACGCTGCGGATCCGCAGCAGTTTCCCATGAGTGTACAGTTCAATGTAAACCTATGGGAAACAAAAATCGCTATGCTGCGGAAAAACTGCACGGAAACGCAGCGGTTTACATTCCGCAGCATGTCACTTCTTTGTGCGGATTCCGCAGCGGTTTTACAACTGCTCCAATAGAAAATCGCAATTGTAAAACCGCAGTGAAATGCGCAGAAAAAAACGCGGTAAATCCGCCATAAATCCGCAGCGGTTTAGCACTGCGGATTTATCAAATCCGCAGCGGAAAAATCCGCAGAGGACCAGAATACGTGTGCACATTCCTAACCCTAACCCTACCCCTAACCCTACCCCTAACCCTAGCCCTAACCCTAACCCTACCCCTAACCCTACCCCTACCCCTAACCCTACCCCTACCCCTAACCCTACCCCTAACCCTAACCCTACCCCTAACCCTAACCCTATTCTAACATTAGTGGAAAAAAAAAATTTCTTTATTTTTTTATTGTCCCTACCTATGGGGGTGACAAAGGGGGGGGGTCATTTATTATTTTTTTTATTTTGATCACTGAGATAGATTATATCTCAGTGATCAAAATGCACTTTGGAACGAATCTGCCGGCCGGCAGATTCGGCGGGCGCACTGCACATGCGCCCGCCATTTTGGAAGATGGCGGCGCCCGGGAGAAGACGGACGGGACCACGGCTGGATCGGTAAGTATGATAGGGTGGGGGGGGACCACGGGGGGGGGGATCGGAGCACGGGGGGGGGGATCGGAGCACGGGGGGGGGAATCGGAGCGCGGGAGGGGTGGAACGGAGCGCGGGGGGCGTGGAACGGAGCACGGGGGGGCTGGAATGGAGCACGGGGGGGTGGAACGGAGCACGGGGGGGGGTGGATCGGAGTGCAGGGGGGGTGATTGGAGCACGGGGGGGTGATTGGAGCACGGGGGGAGCGGACACGAGCACGGGGGGGAGCGGAGCACAGGGCGGAGGGGAGCCGGAGCAGTGTACCGGCCAGATCGGGGGGGTGGGGGGGCGATCGGAGGGGTGGGGTGGGGGCACACTAGTATTTCCAGCCATGGCCGATGATATTTCAGCATCGGCCATGGCTGGATTGTAATATTTCACCCGTTATAATGGGTGAAATATTACAAATCGCTCTGATTGGCAGTTTCACTTTCAACAGCCAATCAGAGCGATCGTAGCCACGAGGGGGTGAAGCCACCCCCCCTGGGCTAAACTACCACTCCCCCTGTCCCTGCAGATCGGGTGAAATGGGAGTTAACCCTTTCACCCGATCTGCAGGGACGCGATCTTTCCATGACGCCGCATAGGCGTCATGGGTCGGATTGGCACCGACTTTCATGACGCCTACGTGGCGTCAAAGGTCGGGAAGGGGTTAATAAAATATTTTTTTCTTTTTCAACATTTATCATTGTGATATACTAAAAAAAAATTACATTACACTCAATATTTTTATTACATTTTAATATTTTTTATTTTTTCAATAAACATATATATGCCTTAGGCTATGTGCACATGTAGGAAAAGAGGTGCAGAATTTTCAGCACAAATTCCGCATCTCCTGGCTGAATCTGCAGCCGCGGATTTGCCGTGGTTTTTATGCGGATTTTGTTCAGTTTTTATGCAGAATTGATGCAGATTTTCTGCGGTTTTAGCCACTGCGGAATTTTAACTTGGAGGGGTGCAGAAATGCTGCAGATACGCACAAAGGAAGTGACATGCACTTCTTTGAAATCCGCAGCAATTCCGCACTGATTTTTCCGCACCATCTGCACAGCTTTTTTTTTTTCCCATTGAATAACATTGTACTGTACATCACAGTGCGCATCTGCAGCAAATCCGCATCGTGTGCACATAGCCTTAATCTTTTCACAAATTTCTTTTGATACTCTGAATATCGGAAAGAGGTAATGGTATTTCTCCTCTTTCCTCCCCTGTCTTGCGTCCGGAGTTGTGGCACATCTATAGGGTGATGGCCGAGGGTGTCATCACCTATTTTTTATCTTTTGGTACGAGTTCTCGACCGAGCATTTGTTTTTTTTTATTTTTCTCTCTCTTCTTTTTTCTTATTCTTTTTTCATATATCTGCTGCTAGAAGAGCATAACCCAATAGAATAAAACATAACTTTGGGAGGCGTTATTTTCATCTACATCTAACATTTATTGGAGGGTGTCCGTAGTGGGGCTGATTTGGGCCTGTCCTTGTAAGGACAGGAGTCATTGCTGGGGCACGACAGGGGCTTAGGAAACAGGTCCCCCACTTCCATTTCTTCATCCCACAACTATTGGACCCTCCCAGGGATCCTGTATCATTGGTATGGGGACCCTTTGTCCATGATTGGTGAGATCAAACCATTTTTTATATAAGCACAGTTTTCGGCGTGAGCACTTATTTATTTCCTTTGTATTGTTTTGTCCACTCTTTTAATATTATTAGTAAAAGTTATGTTTTATTCTATTGGGTTATGCTCTTCTAGCTGTTTCCATAATTTACCCTAAGAGTAGTGCAACAGTTTGGTCTTTTTCCAGCTGAAGCTGTCTTACTTTCATATATCTGCGAAACAATATATTTCATTATTGCCTAATCATGGGAATACCAATGTGAATTCTATTTATTTTGTTTATATTCAATTTATATACAGATTATGTGTTATATCATATGTAAATACAATGCACCCTGACACCATCTGTCATGTGTTTTTTATTTTGGCGCCAGATTTAAAAAAAATTTCTATTTGTATAGCCATTTCTACCTGTTCTTGAATACACGTGGTTGTGTTCCTGAGGACGAAGTCACTTGAACTTCGAAACGCATTGAAATAATACCCACTTTCCTTCATTTGGATATCTTTGGTCCTGCATTTTAATCGGCAGAGCGGATTACATCCACAAACCTTCTACCTCTTTACATCTGATACTGATATTCTCAAAGAGATCTATATGTCATTACATTAGATCTATCAGGTTAGTGCAATTTTAATAGATCGCTTATTGTGTCCATCGGATAAGACCCTATGTGCGCTGATTTCTTCTACAGTTACGTTCTTAATCAGGACACTGAAAATATATAAAAATATATTATATAAAAAGACTAAACTTTGGGGGACTAATACGTCACTACAAAATTATTTGGAACAGAAGATCATACCAAAGGGAGTACAGGTACAAATTTATTCAACCTTTGGCCTAGAAAACGATGGTTTGACTCAAAGGTGGATAAAAGCAGCCAACACCATAAGTATATCCAGATTATTAGGGCTCGCTTCCATTTGCGATAAACACGTCCATGTCTCGCATGTGAAAACCAAGCTCTGGCGCCGACACTCCAGTGTGGAGCGTGCAGCCGCACAGCAACACATGGAGCTGCACACGGACGTGTTTCTCGTAAATGGAAACGAGCCCTAAAAGAAAGAATTAGTACATCCATTAAAAAAAGTAGAAGGAATAGAAAGCCTGCAAAAAAATTTACAACAGGAAATAAAGTTTGGAAGCCTTTCAGAAAATTTTAACAGCATTTGAGAAAGAAAGTAGAGAGAAAACTAAACTATAAGCATGGACAAACTGAAAAAATATGAAAGGGACCTTAATAATATTCAGAATAATAGGATTTTCCAGTGGCAATTAAAAAAGACAGCAGCAAAAAGGAATTTGTCTAGAAGTTCATCCATTCAATCTCTCTCCTCCATTGGGGAAGCAAATGACCCATCTTCAGAATTGGAACAAGACCCCAAGGCAAGGCAAGGTAATACCAGAAAAAAAGGACCTATGAAACACACCACGATAATACCTATAGAGAAGATACTCTAAAAGCAGGGGTGGGGAACCTTTTTCCGGCCAGGGGCCATTTGGAAATTTCTACCATCATTCGGGGGCCACACAAAAATGATCACCTTGAAAATTTCCCCCGGTATATTTAGTAAAACAATTAATTACAGTAACTCACCTTTAATGTGATGGCTGGAGCTGCTTCTCTTTGGTGCAGCTGTGATGTTAGGGGATACGGATCATGTTGCTTCTCACAGCTGCTTTTACAGGTTTGTGTCGGCCAGGAGAACTTTTTGTCATAATAAGTTTTGTAAATTATATACATCACTTAGGAGACGCTGGGACTACTGTATGTACATCACATAGGAGACGCTGAGACAGCTGTATATACACCACATAGGAGATGCTGGGACTGCTGTATATACATCACACTGGAGGTGCTGAGACTGCTGTATCCATATCACATAGAGGATGCTGAGACAGCTATATATACATCACATAGGAGACACAGGGACTGCTGTATATACATCACATAGGAGATGCAGGGACTGCTGTATATACATCACACAGGAGACGCTGGGACTACTGTATATACATCACACAGGAGAAACTGGAACTACTGTATATACATCACAAAGGAGACGCAGGGACTGCTGTATATACATCACATAGGAGAAGCTGGGACTGCTGTATATACATCACATAGGAGAAGCTGGGACTGCTATACATACATAACATAGGAAACATTGAGACTGCTATATATGCATCATAGGAAACTCTGGGGTCATATTAATTACAGGAGGGGCTGGGAGGCATAGACATCACAAGAGATGCTGGGACATATTCATCACTGGGGAGGATGGGGGAAATAGACATCACTGAGGGGCTATATACATCACTAGGAAGCACAGACAGCACTGGGGGTATATATGTCCCTGGGGGAATATACATCACTGGGGTCTATATATATCACAGGTGGGGGGAATATACAGTACATTTGTGGTAAATGCAGCACTGGGGAATATACACATCACTTGGGGGCATATACAGCCGTGGGGGGATATACAGCACTGGGGGAGGGGGGGTTATACAGCACTGGGGGGAGAGGCATTGCCGAGGAGGCACATAGATCACTGGGGTGGGGGGCTCATAGATCACCAAGAGTCACATAGCTGGAGGGGACAGAGATCACAGGGGGCACAGTGATCACAAATATCACAGGGGATACATAGCAGGGGGCACAGGGATAAAAGAGGAACATAGATCACAGGGGGTACAAAGCTGGGAACCACAGATATCACAGGGGTGCACATAGCTGGGGGGCACAGAGATCACAGGGGGCATATACCTGGAGGGGCACAGATCACAGGGGGCACATAGCCGGGGGGTACAGGGATCACAGGGGAAATATAGCTATGGGGCACAGAGATGAAGGGGGGCTTAAAGTTGGGTCCATAGAGATCACAGGGGGCACAGGTCATATGGGGCACATAGCTGGGAGGCATAAAGATTACAGGGTGGCATACAGTTGGAGGGGCACAGATCACAGGGGGCGAAAAGATCACATGGAGGCACATAGCTGGGGCACAGAGATCATAGGGAGGTGCATAGCTGCATAGTTGGGGGGGCACATAGATCACAGGGGGCACATATCACCAGAAGAAGAGCACAAAGCTGCCGACACAGAGATCCCTGGGAAGGCACAGAGCTGCCGGCACAGAGATCGCTCTGGACTCAGCAGCAACTCCTCTACGGGGACAGGAGGATGGGAGAGCATTAGGCACTAACGCTGCCCACCCCGATGCTAACCCCGCCCACCCAGACGACATCATCATTCATGTACAGAGCAGGCAGCACTCTGTAATGAACACTGCGTGTCGTGCACTTGGGGGTTAAGGGGCTGGCAGCCGGCAGGATACGGCTGCCGCCCGAGCATTGGAAACTCAGGGGACCTGCCCGCGGGCCGCATGAAAAGTCACCATGGGACGCATGCAGCCTACAGGCCTGAGGTTCCTCACCTCTGCTCTAAAGGTAATAAATTTATCTAATCATGTTTTAACATCAACACAAATATCTCTTTTACAGAAAGGTCTAAATTTTTCTCTCTCGTCTCGCCTAGACACATTCTCGGCAATAAAGGATCTTCATCTTTTTTTCAAGGAAAGTAAAAAAGCAGAAAAAGGGTGCACCACTGAATGCATATGGTAATATAAAGCATATGGGTGCTGTGAATGCATAGGGTAAATTTAATGGAAAAGGGAAAAAGGCAACTTTATTGACACCAAAGCACAAAACCATTAAAAGCATTTAAAACTGTGAAGACTTGGACCACATGTGTATTTTTTTTATCTCATACTTAGGTGTGCGTGACCTATATGCATTGCCTTTTTTCTTCCCCTTTTCCTTTTTTCAAGGCAATTGATCCTGAAAAAGCTACATCACAAAGCTGAGTTCTATGATATGTTTCCAACAAGGGAGGAATGAGAAGCGGTTAATATCCTACAATCATTGAATGATGAAAATGAAACAGATGTAAGCACCTTTCCAACATCTTTAATCAATCATTCTAAAATATTCCCCCCTTTCCTTGGTACCAGCAGTGGAAGTGTTTACCAAAATGGTCAGCAAAACCATCGACAACTTGGCAGTTCAAACCCCGAGCTTTAATTTAAATTTCAAAGAAAGTACAGAATTAAAAGAATTGAAACAGCTAAATGATGTAGCTTTTAAAACTGCTGATAAAGGGGGCAACATTGTGGTTAGGCCAAAGAGAATGTATCAAGAGCAAGCATATAGCATATTATCGCCTCAGAAATGCCAAATGTGGATGCAATATGTGGTTTAGGTACACTGTGGGGATCAGAAGGGAGGGGGGCATTTGGATTTGGAAGCAGAGAATTTGCTGAATTTCTTTTAACGGGTGAGAGGAGCCATTTTTATTTTCCAGAGGATTTGTGCAACCAGTAACATGGAATCCCTCTATATTTCCATTAACAGATGACAGACCTGAGTGAGGGCTTGCTATTTTTGTGGATTGAGTTGAAGCTTTTATTGACTATTGCAACATCCTTTCTGTGGCCTCCCTGCTAACACCCTTGTACCTCTCCAGTCCATCCTTAACTCTGCTGCCCGACTAATTCATCTCTCTCCTCGCTACTCCTCTGCTTCCCCCCTCTGCAAATCTCTTCACTGGCTCCCATTCCCTCAGCGTATCCAGTTCAAATTACTAATACTGACCTACAAAGCCATCCATAACCTGTCTCCTCCATATATCTCTGAACTAATCTCCCGATATCTTCCCTCACGTAATCTCCAGTCCTCCCAAGATCTCCTTCTCTCCTCCACACTTATTCGCTCCTCAACCAATCGCCTCCAAGACTTCTCCCGAATATCCCCCATCATCTGGAATTCTCTGCCCCAACACGTCCGACTATCAACCACATTCGGATCCTTCAGACGGAACCTGAAAACCCATCTCTTCAGGAAAGCCTACAGCCTGCACTGACCCCGCTGCCTCCTCATCACTACCAAAGCTACCGCCTCACCAACCCCCGGAGCTCCTGCAACCCTCAACCTACTGTCTCCTTCCCCATAATCCTGTAGACTGTAAGCCCGCAAGGGCAGGGTCCTCGCCCCTCTGTATCAGTCAGTCATTGTTAGTTTGTTTACTGTAAGTGATATCTGTAACTTGTATGTAACCCATTCTCATGTACAGCACCACGGAATCAATGGTGCTACATAAATAATAATAATAATAATTGGGAACATTTTACATATATTTAGGGAACACATTTATCCGAAGCTCTACACTGACCACTTACTTTGGGGTTTCCATCTAAATCTCCGAGTGACGTGATCCAGATGCAACCAGTGAGGGCGCCATTCACTATAATGAGACAGCAGAGCTACTCTGGACTCCATCTGGCCTCTGTTCAGCGGTATCCTTCTTTTCAGAAGTGCACAAAACTGTGTCCGTCAGCACTTTTATGTAATTCTAAAAAGAACACTGCCGGATCACAGGTCAGACGGCGTCCATAGTGACTCCATCTGCCTCATTACAGGGAATCTTCCAGTAGAGGTTCCATCTGACTCACATATTTCAGAGATTTACATGGAAACGTTCAGCGCAGAGAGCGCAGGATAAATGTGTGCCGAGTAGTGTTGAGCGATACCTTCCGATATTCGAAAGTATCGGTATCGGATTGGATCGGCCGATACCGGCAAAATATCGGATCTCGCCGATACCGATACCCGATACCAATGCAAGTCAATGGGAGCAAAATATCGGAATTAAAATAAACCCTTTATTTCCTTGTAGCCTAATTCCACATGAAGGAAAACAACTAAGAATAACATAGAATGTATCGGAGGAGGTGGAGGAGACATTAAAGGCATAGAGGTTTAGCCCATTCAAATGGAATAGCAGGAATTATAAATTTTTTAAGACGTTCGGAGTTACAAAGATTTTGACTATGTTTAGATTTGTTAGATTTTGTCAGATATTTATGTTTCTCTACTTCCATGCTCTGCACCTTTTTTTTACTTCTAACACACTTTCTTCTTCATTATCATCAGCAGCAGCATCTTTTTCATCAACTTCTTCTCCACCTTATTCATCTTCTTCTTCACCTTCTTTCTATTATTCTTTTTTAATAAAATCTTCATATTCTTCTCATTCAACTCTTCTTCATATTCAACTTCATAATCTCCTTCATATTCCTCTTCTTCATCAAAATCTTATGTGTGACAGGCATTCCTGTAGTTGTTATCTATCAAAGTTTGAAGATTACACCTTCCGTTCTGCCTAAGAACAAAAGATTTAAAACAGGATTTGTCCGCGTTCAGTTTGGCCTGCAGCAGCAGGTTTTATCCAGGGGCACCACGAGGAGGAACGGACTCACCCCCATACACTGCTTAGTCTTTTTCTGCTTATAATTTATATAATATCTTTTGCTCTGATTTTTAGTCTTATGCTTAATGTTCTGCTGGGGAGCAGAAGGTAAAAGAGCAAAAGACAGTGCCGAGAACCAGCTGACGGTACTGGAACCCGGATGGCTACCCGAAGGTAGAAGAGCCAATGGCATGACCGAGGACCAGCTGACGGTGCTGGAACCCGGTTACTAAGCAGGAGGTACCTGTGCCACAAAGCACTACCAAGGACCACCTGACGTTGGTGGAACTCGGATACCCAGAAGGAGGCACCTAAGCCAAAGGCTCTACCCGGAACCAGCTGACGGTACTGGAACCAGGATGGGGAGCAGAAGGTACAAGAGCAAAAGACACTGCAGAGAACCAGCTGATGGTAC
This sequence comes from Ranitomeya imitator, assembly GCF_032444005.1. Classification (NCBI taxonomy): domain Eukaryota; kingdom Metazoa; phylum Chordata; class Amphibia; order Anura; family Dendrobatidae; genus Ranitomeya; species Ranitomeya imitator. The sequence continues at coordinate 621,098,326 of NC_091285.1, read as the reverse complement.
TGGAACCCGGATGGCTACCCGAAGGTAGAAGAGCCAATGGCATGACCGAGGACCAGCTGACGGTGCTGGAACCCGGTTACAAAGCAGGAGGTACCCATGCCACAAAGCACTACCAAGGACCGCCTGACGTTGGCGGACCTCGGATACCCAGAAGGAGGCACCTAAGCCAAAGGCTCTGCCCGGAACCAGCTGACGGTACTAGAACCAGGATGGGGAGCAGAAGGTACAAGAGCAAAAGACACTGCCGAGAACCAACTGACGGTACTGGAACCCGGATGGCTACCCAAAGGTAGAAGAGCCAATGGCATGACCGAGGACCAGCTGACGGTGCTGGAACCCGGTTACTAAGCAGGAGGTACCTGTGCCACAAAGCACTTCCAAGGACCACGTGACGTTGGTGGCACTCGGATACCCAGAAGGAGGCACCTAAGCCAAAGGCTCTGCCCGGAACCAGCTGACGGTGCTGGAACCAGGATGGGGAGCAGAAGGTCCACAGGAAAAGAAATAATAGCTAGGCCGCGAGGCTGCCGCAGTTACCAAAAACCAACAGTCCTACAGGGGGAGCTTGTCCTATTGGCACTACAGAACCAGTCTTGATTGCCACTTCCCGCAGCCAACATAGGAAGCTCCTAAACTGGAGGCACCATGGAGTCGGCAAACCCGACCGCAACACGACAGGACAACGTATTGGAGTCTAAGTGACCTTGACACTACCCGAAACCAGCTGACGGTGCTGGAACCCGGATGCGTTGCCCAAGTATGCAAGAGCCAATGGCACGACCAAGGACCAGCTGATGGTGCTGGAACCCAGTTACAAAGCAGGAGGTACCCGTGCCACAAAGCACTACCAAGGACCGCCTGACGTTGGCGGAACTCGGATACCCAGAAGGAGGCACCTAAGCCAAAGGCTCTGCCCGGAACTGTTATGATCAGGTAACCTTGGAGCAGCATGAAAACTTTCACTGGAGTAGGTGGTAACTATACTGACCGCAAACCCTGATCTGAACACCGCAACTAGAAGTAGCCGTGGGGTGTGCCTAACAAAACCTAGACACCTCGACACAGCTGGAGGACTAAATACCCCTATAGATGGAAATAGGAATTCTACCTTGCCTCAGAGCAGACCCCCAAAGGATAGGCAGCCCCCCACAAATATTGACTGTGAGTAGTAGAGGAAAAGACACACGCAGGCAGGAAACAGGATTTAGCAAATGAGGTACACACTAGCTAAATAGGAAGGGATAGGACAGGATACTAAGCGGTCAGTATTAAAAATCCTTCCAAAAATATCCACAGCAGAAAATACAAAAACTCCACCATCTAACTAAAGATGTGGAGCGTATATCTGCAACTCCAGAGAATCCAACAAGACTGAGAAAACACTGACACAGTCTAAGCTGGACAAGAGAAAAACAAATGAATAGCACAGAATATAAGCACACTGATGTGTGCCACAGAAAAAGAAACAGACACTTATCTTTGCTGAATTGGCAGCTAAGCAGGAGAAGCCAGAAAGTGATCCAACATTTCACAAAAACATTGACAACTGGAAAGGACTAATGAATCCTGCACACCTAAATATCCCAGTCAGAACTGCAATCAGCAGATACACCTGGCCAGGACTGCGACTCAGAGACAACTGCATTCCCACCTACAACCACTGGAGGGAACCCAAAAGCAGAATTCACAACACGGAACCAGCTGACAGTGCTGGAACCAGGATGGGGAGCAGGAGGTCCACAGGAAAAGAAATAATAGCTAGGCCCGCGAGGCTGTCGCAGTTACCGAACACCAACAGTCCTACAGGGGGAGCTTGTCCTATTGGCACTACGGAACCAGCCTTGATTGCCACTTCCCGCAGCCCACATAGAAAGCTCCTAAACTGGAGGCACCATGGAGTCGGCTAATCCGAACGCAACACGACAGGACAACGTATTGGAGTCTAAGTGACCTTGACACTACCCGGAACCAGCTGACGGTGCTGAAACCAGGCTGGGCAGGAGGGAGCTCCCGTGACAAAGAGACTTCTGAGCAGCAACTGGCGGTGTTGAAGCCCAGGAATTGCATGACAAACAGAGTGTAGGCTGAGGCCTAATTATTGCATGACAAACAGAGTGTAGGCTGAGGCCTAATTGGAGCAAGATGAAAGGGAAGCTTTAACCCCCCCAGGCGTTAGTAACTGAAAGAACCACCTTGTGCAGCACTAACGCTGCACAAGGAAAAGGTGGCTCTTTTAAATTATGCTCCTTGCACACGCTGAACTAAACACTTATAAAATGTGTCCCCTGACACCGTGAAACCGTCCCGGAGGTGGGACTTTCCTTCGTAATGACACGCAGCACAGCCGTCATTCATACCCCTTTGGCGCCAGGCGCTGCCTCCTCAGCGTTGTTTAAATCTGTCACAGAGCCCGCGCTGTTGTGTTAAACCTTGGCCATGCGCAGTTAGTGCTGCCCATCTTCTGACATCTTTTGGTGTCAGGATGACTGCGCCTGTGCGGCCGCGCAGCCTGAGGTCCTGCCACGCAGTGGTTTCTGATTTAGTCACACTGTGGGGCTGGGATTCATGGGCATGTGCAGTGCATATCTTAGCCTCTCACTCCTCTACATCTGCCTTCGAGTCTGTGTGGCGTCAGCTGGTCCCTAATCACATGCCACGGCCGTGACGCCGCACAGTCAGAAGAAGGCGGAAGGAGATGATAAAGAGGCGATGATATGCACAGCGCATTCCCATGAATCCCAGCCCCGCAGTGTGAGTAAATCGGAAGACACTGCGGGGCTGGGATTCATGGCCTTGCACAGTGCCTGTCTTCGCAACTCACTCATCTCCGTAACGCCTTCCTCAGAGTGAGCTGGGCGTCAGCTGATCCGAAATGACATGCCACGGCCGTGACGCCGCACAGTCAGAGGAAGGCGGAAGGAGATGATAGAGGCGATTGGCGAACATATGCACAGCGCATTCTCATAAATCCCAGCCCCGCAGTGTGAGTAAATCAAAAGACACTGCGTGGCTGGGATTCATGGCCTTGCGCAGTGCCTGTCTTCGCAACTCACTCATCTCCTTACACCTTCCGCAGAGTGTGCGGCATCAGCTGATCCCAAAACACATGCCACGGCCGTGACGCCGCACAGTCAGAGGAAGGCGGAAGGAGATGATAAAGATGCGAAGATATGTACAGCACATTTCCATGAATACCAGCAACGCAGTGTGAGTAACTCAGAAGACACTGCGTGGCGGGATCCCTGGCTGCGCTGCCGCACAGGCGCAATCATCCTGACACCAAAAGATGTCAGAAGACGGGCAGCGCTAAGTGCGCATGGCCAAGGTTTAACACAACAGCGCGGGCTCTGTGACAGATTCAAACAACGCTGAGGAGGCGGCGCCTGGCGCCAAAGGGGTATGAATGCAGGCTGTGCTGCGTCTCATTGCGAAGGAAAGTCCCACCTCCGGGGCGGTTTCACGTTATGAGGGGACACATATTTTATAAGTGTTAAGTGCAGCGTCTGCAAGGAGCATAACTAAAAGACCCACCTGTTCCTTGTGCAGCAATACTGCTGCACAAGGTGGCTCTTAGAGTTACAAACGCCTGAGAGGGGGGGACAGGTTCCCTTTAATTGCTGTTATTGTGCCAGCGTGGCGGTCGCATGACACGTTGCCGGATACACATCAGGGGAGCAGCAGGCGTTACTGAACTCCACTAACACATTGGCGAGGTGTTTGGCTCTGTGCAGCCAGCACTTCCAGGCACCAACTAGCGGTGTTAGAGCCCAGGTACAGCAGGAGGAGCAGAGTGTAGGCCGAAGCCTGCACTGGAGGCATTTGAATGTCTGTTATTGTGCCAGCGTGGTGGTCGCATGACACATTGCCGGATACACAGCAGGGGAGCAGCAGGCGTTACTGAACCCCACTAACACATTGGCGAGGTGTTTGGCTCTGTGCAAACAGCACTTTCGGACAGCAACCAGCGGTGTTGGAGCCCAGGTACAGCAGGAGGAGCAGTGTGTAGGCCGAAGCCTGCACTGGAGGCATTTGAATGTCTGTTACTGTGCCAGCGTGGCGGTCGCATGACACGTTGCCGGATACACAGCAGGGGAGCAGCAGGCGTTACTGAACCCCACTAACACATTGGTGAGGTGTTTGGCTCTGTGCAGCCAGCACTTCAAGGCACCAACTAGCGGTGTTAGAGCCCAGGTACAGCAGGAGGAGCAGAGTGTAGGCCGAAGCCTGCACTGGAGGCATTTGAATGTCTGTTATTGTGCCAGCGTGGCGGTCGCATAACACGTTGCCGGATACACATCAGGGGAGCAGCAGGCGTTACTGAACCCCACTAACACATTGGCGAGGTGTTTGGCTCTGTGCAAACAGCACTTCCGGGCAGCAACCAGCGGTGTTGGAGCCCAGGTACAGCAGGAGGAGCAGTGTGTAGGCCGAAGCCTGCACTGGAGGCATTTGAATGTCTGTTACTGTGCCAGCGTGGCGGTCGCATGACACGTTGCCGGATACACAGCAGGGGAGCAGCTGGCGTTACTGAACATCACTAACACATTGGCAAGGTGTTTGGCTCTGTGCAAACAGCACTTCCGGGCAGCAACCAGCGGTGTTGGAGCCCAGGTACAGCAGGAGGAGCAGTGTGTAGGCCAAAGCCTGCACTGGAGGCATTTGAATGTCTGTTATTGTGCCAGCGTGGTGGTCGCATGACACGTTGCCGGATACACAGCAGGGGAGCAGCAGTCATTACTGAACCCCACTAACACATTGGCGAGGTTTTTGGCTCTGTGCAGCCAGCACTTCCAGGCACCAACTAGCGGTGTTAGAGCCCAGATACAGCAGGAGGAGCAGAGTGTAGGCCGAAGCCTGCACTGGAGGCATTTGAATGTCTGTTATTGTGCCAGCGTGGCGGTCGCATAACACGTTGCCGGATACACAGCAGGGGAGCAGAAGGCGTTACTGAACCCCACTAACACATTGGCGAGGTGTTTGGCTCTGTGCAAACAGCACTTCCGGGCAGCAACCAGCGGTGTTGTAGCCCAGGTACAGCAGGAGGAGCAGTGTGTAGGCCGAAGCCTGCACTGGAGGCATTTGTATGTCTGTTATTGCGCCAGCGTGGCGGTCGCATGACACGTTGCCGGATACACAGCAAGGGAGCAGCTGGCGTTACTGAACCTGACTAACACATTGGCGAGGTGTTTGGCTCTGTGCAAACAGCACCTCTGGGCAGCAACCAGCGGTGTTGGAGCCCAGGTACAGCAGGAGGAGCAGTGTGTAGGCCGAAGCCTGCACTGGAGGCATTTGAATGTCTGTTATTGTGCCAGCGTGGCGGTCGCAAGACACGTTGCCGGATACACAGCAGGTGAGCAGCAGGCGTTACTGAACCCCACTAACACATTGGCGAGGTGTTTGGCTCTGTGCAAACAGCACTTCCGGGCAGCAACCAGCGGTGTTGGAGCCCAGGTACAGCAGGAGGAGCAGAGTTTAGGCCGAAGCCTGCACTGGAGGCATTTGAATGTCTGTTATTGTGTCAGCGTGGCGGTCGCATGACACGTTGCCGGATACACAGCAGGGGAGCAGCAGGCGTTACTGAACCCCACTAACACATTGGCGAGGTGTTTGGCTCTGTGCAGCCAGCACTTCCAGGCACCAACTAGTGGTGTTAGAGCCCAGGTACAGCAGGAGGAGCAGAGTGTAGGCCGAAGCCTGCACTGGAGGCATTTGAATGTCTGTTATTGTGCCAGCCTGGCGGTCGCATGACACATTGCCGGATACACAGCAGGGGAGCAGCAGGCGTAACTGAACCCCACTAACACATTGGCGAGGTGTTTGGCTCTGTGCAAACAGCACTTCCGGGCAGCAACCAGCGGTGTTGGAGCCCAGGTACAGCAGGAGGAGCAGTGTGTAGGCCGAAGCCTGCACTGGAGGCATTTGAATGTCTGTTATTATGCCAGCGTGGCGGTCGCATGAGACGTTGCCGGATACACAGCAGGGGAGCAGCTGGCGTTACTGAACCCCACTAATACATTGGCAAGGTGTTTGGCTCTGTGCAAACAGCACTTCCGGGCAGAAACCAGCAGTGTTGGAGCCCAGGTACAGCAGGAGGAGCAGTGTGTAGGCCGAAGCCTGCACTGGAGGCATTTCAATGTCTGTTATTGTGCCAGCATGGTGGTCGCATGACACGTTGCCGGATACACAGCAGGGGAGCAGCTGGCGTTACTGAACCCCACTAACACATTGGCGAGGTGTCTGGCTCTGTACAAACAGCACTTCCGGGCAGCAACCAGCGGTGTTGGAGCCCAGGTACAGCAGGAGGAGCAGTGTGTAGGCCGATGCCTGCACTGGAGGCATTTGAATGTCTGTTATTGTGCCAGCGTGGCAGTCGCATGACACGTTGCCGGATACACAGCAGGGGAGCAGCAGGCATTACTGAACCCCACTAACACATTGGCAGGAGGAGCAGTGTGTAGGCCAAAGCCTGCACTGGAGGCATTTCAATGTCTGTTATTGTGCCAGCGTGGCGGTCGCATGACACGTTGCCGGATACACAGCAGGGGAGCAGCTGGCGTTACTGAACCCCACTAACACATTGGCGAGGTGTTTGGCTCTGTGCAAACAGCACTTCCAGGCACCAACTAGCGGTGTTAGAGCCCAGGTACAGCAGGAGGAGCAGAGTGTAGGCCACTGGAGTTGCAGATTTACGCTCCTACATCTTTTAGTAGATGCAGGAAGTTTTTTGTATATTCTGCTGTGTATGTTTTGAAGGGTTTTAATACTGACCGCACAGAACTCTGTCCTATCCGGTCCTATCTAGCTAGAGTGGCCTCCTGTGCTAAATCCTGTTTTTCTGCCTGTGTATGTTTTTTCCTCTCCGACTCACCGCCAATATTTGTGGGGGGCTGTCTATCCTTTGGGGATTTTCTCTGAGGCAAGATAGTATTCCAATTTCCATCTTTAGGGGTATTTAGTCCTCCGGCTGTGACGAGGTGTCTAGGTGTGTTAGGTACACTCCACGGCTACTTCTAGTTGCGGTGTTAAGTTCAGGATTGCAGTTAGTATAGTGGACACCTTCTCCAGTGAAAGTTCTCATGCAGCTCCTAGGTCACCGGATCATAACAGTACAACTGGCCAACAATGAGTTAAATGCATCTCAGAAGAAGGGAAGGAAGCTCTTGAGCCATTTTTTTTTCTGCAGTCTGTTTTGTGTTATTCCCTCTTAATATCTGGGTGGCTGAGGAGCCTGGTGCAAGCATGAATGTTCAGGAATTAGCTTCTCATGTAGACCAGCTTGCTGCTAGGGTGCAAGGTATTTCTGATTACATTGTTCAGACTCCTGCTTTAGAACCGAAGATTCCTACTCCTGATTTGTTTTCTAGTGACAGGTCTAAATTTTACAACGGTAAACTGTTTTTTGACCTGAGACCTCGATCCTCTGGTGATTCCATTCAGCAGGTAAAGATCGTAATCTCCCTGCTGCGTGGCGACCCGCAGGATTGGGCGTTTTCCCTGGAATCTGGGAATCCGGCTTTGCTTAATATTGATTCCTTTTTTCAGGCTTTAGGACTATTATATGATGAACCTAATTATGTGGATCAAGCTGAGAAGACCTTGTTGGCCCTGTCTCAGGGTCAAGAGGCGGCAGAATTGTATTGTCAGAAATTCAGAAAATGGTCGGTGTTGACTAAATGGAATAATGATGCTTTGGCGGCAATTTTCAGAAAGGGTCTTTCTGAATCCATTAAAGATGTTATGGTGGGGTTTCCCACGCCTTCCGGTCTGAGTGATTCTATGTCTCTGGCCATTCAGATTGACCGGCGCTTGCGGGAGCGCAGAACTGTGCGCGCTGTGGCGTTATCCTCAGAGCAAATTCCTGAGCGTATGCAGTGTGATAGGATTCTGTCTAGAACGGAACGACAAGGTTTCAGACGTCAGAATAGGTTGTGTTATTATTGTGGCGACGCTTCTCATGTCATTTCTGTCTGCCCTGTCATGATCCCAATGGCAGGGGATCACAAAAGGACAAGCACAAAAACAAAACAAGCTCTAGGGTGATGGAACCTGAGCTGACCGCGATCCTGAACCTAAACACACAACTAGCAGTAGCCAGGGAACGTGCCTACGATGATTCCTAGACGTCTCGCGCCAGCCGAAGGATTAACTTCCCCTATTAGAAGAAACACAGACCTCACTTGCCTCCAGAGAAACACCCCACAGAAATAGCAGCCCCCCACATGTAATAACGGTGAAATGAGAGGAAAGCACATACGTAGTTATGAAAATAGAATCAGCAAAAATGAGGCCCGCTAAAGCTAGATAGCAGAGGATACAAAAGTGAACTGCGCGGTCAGCGAAAAACCCTTCAAAAAACCATCCTGAAATTACTTGAACTCATGTGCCAACTCATGGAACATGAGGAGTAATTTCAGCCCACTAGAGCAACCAGCAGCAAGGAATCACATATCAGCAAGCTGGACTAAGACAAAAATAAAGCAAAACGTGGAACAGGAAAATCAAAACTTAGCTTGTCCTGAAGATAACAGACGCAGGGAGCAGAGGTAAAAAGACACGCTGATTACATTGATAGCCGGCGAGGAAATGACAAAAAGGCCAGGTTAAATTGGAAACTCCCATAACCTGATGGAACAGGTGGACACCAGAGACCGCAGAGAACACAAGTCACCCAGTACCATCAGTAACCACCAGAGGGAGCCCAAAAACAGAACTCACAACAGTACCCCCCCCCTTGAGGAGGGGTCACCGAACCCTCACGAGAACCACCAGGGCGACCAGGATGAGCCCTATGAAAAGCACGGACCAAATCGGCAGCATGAACATCAGAGGCAATCACCCAAGAATTATCCTCCTGACCATAACCCTTCCACTTGACCAAATATTGGAGTTTCCGTCTGGAAACACGAGAATCCAAGATCTTCTCCACAACATACTCCAATTCACCCTCCACCAGCACCGGAGCAGGAGGCTCAAGCGAAGGAACAACAGGTACCTCATACTTCCGCAACAACGACCGATGGAACACATTATGAATAGCAAACGATGCCGGGAGATCCAAACGAAACGACACAGGGTTAAGAATTTCCAAGATCCTATAGGGACCGATGAACCGAGGCTTGAACTTAGGAGAAGAGACCTTCATAGGAACAAAACGAGAAGACAACCACACCAAGTCCCCAACAAGAAGTCGAGGACCCACGCGGCGACGGCGATTAGCAAACTGCTGAGCCCTCTCCTGGGACAACTTCAAATTGTCCACCACATGACTCCAAATCCGATGCAACCTATCCACCACCATGTCCACTCCAGGACAATCAGAAGGCTCCACCTGACCAGAGGAAAAACGAGGATGAAACCCCGAATTACAAAAGAAAGGAGAAACCAAGGTAGCAGAACTAGCCCGATTATTAAGGGCAAACTCGGCAAGCGGCAAAAAGGAAACCCAGTCATCTTGATCAGCAGAAACAAAACACCTTAAATAAGTTTCTAAAGTCTGATTAGTTCGTTCCGTCTGGCCATTCGTCTGGGGATGGAATGCAGACGAAAAGGACAAATCAATGCCCATCTTAGCACAGAACGTCCGCCAAAATCTAGACACAAACTGGGATCCCCTGTCAGAAACGATGTTCTCCGGAATGCCATGCAAATGGACCACGTTTTGAAAAAACAGAGGGACCAACTCAGAGGAGGAAGGTAACTTAGGCAAGGGTACCAGATGAACCATCTTAGAAAAGCGGTCACACACAACCCATATGACGGACATTTTTTGAGAGACAGGGAGATCCGAAATAAAGTCCATGGAAATGTGCGTCCAAGGCCTCTTCGGGATAGGCAAAGGTGACAACAATCCACTGGCCCGAGAACAGCAAGGCTTAGCCCGAGCGCAAACTCCACAAGACTGCACGAAAGAACGCACATCCCTCGACAAGGAAGGCCACCAAAAAGACCTGGCCACCAAGTCTCTAGTACCAAATATTCCAGGATGACCTGCCAACACAGAAGAATGGACCTCGGAGATGACTCTACTGGTCCAATTATCCGGAACAAACAGTCTTTCCGGCGGACAACGATCAGGTTTATCCACCTGAAACTCCTGCAAAGCACGTCGCAAGTCTGGGGAGACAGCCGACAAAATCACCCCATCCCTAAGGATACCAGTGGGCTCAGAATTTCCAGGGGAGTCAGGCACAAAACTCCTAGAAAGAGCATCCGCCTTCACATTCTTTGAACCTGGCAGGTATGAAACCACAAAATTGAAACGGGAGAAAAACAGTGACCAACGAACCTGTCTAGGATTCAGACGCTTGGCAGACTCAAGGTACATCAAATTTTTGTGATCAGTCAAGACCAGCACACGATGTCTAGCACCCTCAAGCCAATGATGCCACTCCTCAAATGCCCACTTCATGGCCAAAAGCTCCCGATTACCAACATCATAATTCCGTTCAGCGGGTGAAAATTTTCTAGAAAAGAACGCACATGGCTTCATCACTGAGCCATCGGAGCTTCTCTGTGACAAAACCGCCCCCGCTCCGATCTCGGAAGCATCAACCTCAACCTGAAAAGGAAGCGACGTATCTGGCTGACGCAACACAGGAGCAGAAGAAAACCGGCGCTTAAGTTCCTGAAAGGCCTCCACAGCCGCAGGAGACCAATCAGTAACATCAGCACCCTTCTTAGTCAAATCCGTCAAAGGCTTAACAACACTAGAAAAATTAGTTATGAAGCGACGATAAAAATTAGCAAAGCCCAAGAACTTCTGTAGACTCTTAAGAGATGTAGGCTGCGTCCAGTCACAAATAGCCTGAACCTTGACGGGATCCATCTCAATAGTAGAAGGGGAAAAAATATACCCCAAAAAGGAAATCTTCTGGACTCCAAAGAGACATTTAGAACCCTTTACAAACAAAGAATTGGCCCGCAGGACCTGAAACACCTTCCTGACCTGCTGAACATGAGACTCCCAGTCATCAGAAAAAACCAAAACATCATCCAAATACACGATAATAAATTTATCCAGATATTCACGGAAAATATCGTGCATAAAAGACTGGAAGACAGAAGGAGCATTAGAAAGTCCAAAAGGCATCGCCAAATACTCGAAATGGCCCTCAGGCGTATTAAATGCGGTTTTCCACTCATCACCCTGCCTTATCCGCACAAGGTTATACGCACCCCGAAGATCAATCTTAGTGAACCATTTAGCCCCCTTAATGCGAGCGAACAAATCAGTCAACAATGGCAAAGGATACTGATATTTGACTGTAATCTTATTCAAAAGATGATAATCTATGCAAGGCCTCAAGGAACCATCTTTTTTGGCCACGAAAAAAAAACCTGCTCCCAAAGGGGACGAAGATGGACGGATATGTCCCTTTTCCAAGGACTCCTTAACATAATTCCACATAGCAGTATGCTCTGGCACTGACAGATTGAACAAACGACCTTTAGGGAATTTACTGCCAGGAATCAAATCTATAGCACAATCGCAATCCCTGTGAGGAGGAAGCGAACTGAGCTTAGGCTCCTCAAAAACCTCCCGATAATCAGACAAAAATACCGGAACCTCAGAAGGAGTAGATGAAGCGATAGAAATCGGAGATGCATCATCATGAACCCCCTGACATCCCCAGCTTAACACACACATTGTTTTCCAGTCTAGGACTGGGTTATGAGTTTGTAACCATGGCAGACCAAGCACTAAGACATCATGTAAATTATACAGTACCAGGAAGCGAATCACCTTCTGATGAACGGGAGTCATACGCATGGTCACTTGTGTCCAGTACTGAGGTTTATTCATAGCCAAAGGTGTAGAGTCAATTCCTTTCAAAGGAATAGGAACTTCCAGAGGTTCCAGACTAAACCCACAGCAATTGGCAAATGACCAATCCATAAGACTCAGGGCAGCGCCTGAATCCACATAGGCATCGACGGAAATGGATGATAATGAACAAATCAGAGTCACAGACAGAATGAACTTAGACTGTAAAGTACCAATGGCAACAGACTTATCAACCTTTTTTGTGCGTTTAGAGCATGCTGATATAACATGAGCTGAATCACCACAATAAAAACACAATCCATTTTTCCGCCTATAATTTTGCCGTTCACTTCTGGACTGAATTCTATCACATTGCATTATCTCAGGTGCCTGTTCAGAAGACACCGCCAAATGGTGCACAGGTTTGCGCTCCCGTAAACGCCGATCAATCTGAATAGCCATAGTCATGGACTCATTCAGACCTGTAGGCGCCGGGAACCCCACCATAACATCTTTAATGGCCTCAGAAAGGCCATCTCTAAATTTTGCAGCCAGAGCGCACTCATTCCACTGAGTAAGCACCGACCACTTCCGAAATCTCTGACAATATATTTCTGCTTCATCTTGCCCCTGAGAGAGAGCCAATAAAGCTTTTTCAGCCTGAATCTCTAGGTTAGGTTCCTCATAGAGCAAACCCAATGCCAGAAAAAACGCATCCACATTGAGCAACGCAGGATCCCCTGGTGCCAATGCAAATGCCCAATTCTGAGGGTCACCCCGCAGGAAAGATATAACAATCTTGACCTGCTGAGCAGGGTCTCCAGAGGAGCGAGATTTCAAAGAAAGAAACAACTTGCAATTGTTCCTAAAATTCAGAAAACTAGATCTATCTCCAGAAAAAAACTCTGGGATAGGAATTCTAGGTTCAGACATAGGCGTATGTACAACAAAATCTTGTATATTTTGAACCTTAGCAGCAAGATTATTCAGGCTGGAAGCCAAACTCTGGACGTCCATGATAAACAGCTGAGGTCAGAGCCATTCAAGGATTAAGAGGAGGAAAACACTGAGGAGGGGAAAACAAAAAAAAAAAAAAAACTTCCTCAGACTACTTTTCCTCCTACTTCAGCCAAAACGATGACCAATTTTTTTTTGGCCGGCTATACTGTCATGATCCCAATGGCAGGGGATCACAAAAGGACAAGCACAAAAACAAAACAAGCTCTAGGGTGATGGAACCTGAGCTGACCGCGATCCTGAACCTAAACACACAACTAGCAGTAGCCGGGGAACGTGCCTACGATGATTCCTAGACGTCTCGCGCCAGCCGAAGGATTAACTTCCCCTATTAGAAGAAACACAGACCTCACTTGCCTCCAGAGAAACACCCCACAGAAATAGCAGCCCCCCACATGTAATAACGGTGAAATGAGAGGTAAGCACATACGTAGTTATGAAAATAGAATCAGCAAAAATGAGGCCCGCTAAAGCTAGATAGCAGAGGATACAAAAGTGAACTGCGCAGTCAGCGAAAAACCCTTCAAAAAACCATCCTGAAATTACTTGAACTCATGTGCCAACTCATGGAACATGAGGAGTAATTTCAGCCCACTAGAGCAACCAGCAGCAAGGAATCACATATCAGCAAGCTGGACTAAGACAAAAATAAAGCAAAACGTGGAACAGGAAAATCAAAACTTAGCTTGTCCTGAAGATAACAGACGCAGGGAGCAGAGGTAAAAAGACACGCTGATTACATTGATAGCCGGCGAGGAAATGACAAAAAGGCCAGGTTAAATAGGAAACTCCCATAACCTGATGGAACAGGTGGACACCAGAGACCGCAGAGAACACAAGTCACCCAGTACCATCAGTAACCACCAGAGGGAGCCCAAAAACAGAACTCACAACACTGCCCTAAGCGGACAAAGAGGATCGCCAGTTCAATTACCATCAGTACTGTACAACCTAAATTTTTGTAATCTGTGTCCCTGATCTGCTCATTGTCATCATTTTCTGTCATGGCGTTTGTGGATTCGGGCGCCGCCTTGAACTTAATGGACTTTGAGTTTGCCAAGCATTGTGGTTTTCCCTTGCAGCCTTTGCAGAACCCTATTCCTTTAAGGGGCATTGATGCTACACCCTTGGCTAAAAATAAGCCCCAGTTTTGGACACAGGTGACTATGCGCATGGCGCCAGCCCATCAGGAAGATTGTCGATTTCTGGTGTTGCATAGTTTGCATGATGCTGTCGTGCTGGGTTTTCCGTGGTTGCAGGTACATAATCCTGTGTTGGATTGGAAGTCCATGTCTGTGACTAGTTGGGGTTGTCAGGGGGTTCATAATGATGTTCCTTTGATGTCAATCTCCTCTTCTTCCTCTTCTGAAATTCCAGAGTTTTTGTCTGATTTTCAGGATGTATTCGATGAGCCCAAGTCCAGTTTCCTTCCACCGCACAGGGACTGCGATCGTGCTATTGACTTGATTCCAGGCTGTAAGTTTCCTAAGGGTCGACTTTTTAATCTATCTGTGCCTGAACATACCGCCATGCGGAGATATATTAAGGAGTCTTTGGAGAAAGGGCATATTCGACCATCTTCTTCACCGTTGGGAGCGGGGTTCTTTTTTGTTGCTAAAAAAGATGTTTCCTTGAGACCCTGTATTGATTATCGCCTCTTGAATAAGATCACGGTCAAGTTTCAATACCCTTTACCTTTGCTTTCCGATTTGTTTGCTAGGATTAAGGGAGCTAGTTGGTTTACCAAGATTGACCTTCGAGGGGCATATAATCTTGTTCGTATTAAGCAGGGTGATGAATGGAAAACTGCGTTTAAAATGCCCAAAGGCCATTTTGAATACCTTGTGATGCCATTCGGATTCTCTAATGCTCCATCTGTTTTTCAGTCCTTCGTGCATGATATCTTCCGGACTTATCTTGATAAATTCTTGATTGTATATTTGGACGATATTTTGATTTTTTCCGATGATTGGGAGTCTCATGTGCAACAGGTCAGGATGGTATTTCAGATCCTTCGTGACAATGCTTTGTTTGTGAAAGGGTCTAAGTGTCTCTTTGGGGTGCAGAAAGTCTCTTTTTTGGGCTTCATTTTTTCTCCTTCATCTATAGAGATGGATCCGGTTAAGGTTCGGGCCACTCATGATTGGATTCAGCCCACATCCGTGAAGAGCCTTCAGAAATTTTTGGGTTTTGCAAATTTTTATCGCCGTTTCATTGCTAATTTTTCCAGCGTGGTTAAACCCTTGACCGATTTGACGAAGAAAGGCGCTGATGTGGCGAATTGGTCCTCTGCGGCTGTCTCTTCCTTTCAGGAGCTTAAACGTCGATTTACTTCTGCTCCAGTGTTGCGCCAACCGGATGTTTCTCTTCCGTTTCAGGTTGAGGTTGATGCTTCTGAGATTGGGGCAGAGGCCGTTTTGTCTCAGAGGGATCCTGTTGGTTCCTTAATGAAACCGTGTGCCTTCTTTTCCCGTAAGTTTTCGCCTGCTGAACGCAATTATGATGTCGGCAATCGGGAGTTGTTGGCTATGAAGTGGGCATTTGAGGAGTGGCGACATTGGCTTGAGGGAGCTAAGCATCGTATTGTGGTCTTGACCGATCATAAGAATTTGATTTACCTTGAGTCTGCTAAACGGCTGAATCCTAGACAGGCTCGATGGTCCTTGTTTTTTTCCCGTTTTGATTTTGTGATCTCGTACCTTCCGGGTTCTAAGAATATTAAGGCTGATGCCCTCTCTAGGAGTTTTTTGCCTAATTCTCCTGAGGTCTTAGAGCCGGTAGGTATTCTGAAAGAGGGGGAGGTCCTTTCTGCCATTTCCCCTGATTTACGATGGGTTCTTCAGGAATTTCAGGCTGACAAACCTGACTGCTGTCCTGTGGGGAAATTGTTTGTTCTTGACAGATGGACTAGTAGAGTGATTTCTGAGGTTCACTGTTCCGTGTTGGCCGGTCATCCTGGCATTTTTGGTACCAGAGACTTGTTGATAGGTCCTTTTGGTGGCTTTCATTGTCACGTGATGTGCGTTCTTTTGTGCAGTCCTGTGGGACTTGTGCGCGGGCGAAGCCTTGTTGTTCCCGTGCTAGTGGGTTGCTTTTGCCATTGCCAGTCCCTGAGAGGCCCTGGACGCATATTTTGATGGATTTTATTTCTGATCGTCTCCCAGAAGATGTCTGTTATCTGGGTTGTTTGTGACCGGTTCTCTAAGATGGTTCATTTGGTGCCCTTACCTAAATTGCCTTCCTCTTCTGATTTGGTTCCGTTGTTTTTTCAGCATGTGGTTCATTTGCATGGTATTCCGGAGAATATTGTGTCCGACAGAGGTTCCCAGTTAGTTTCTAGGTTTTGGTGGGCCTTTTGTGCTAGGCTGGGCATTGATTTGTCTTTTTCTTCTGCATTTCATCCTCAGACAAATGGCCAGACCGAGCGAACTAATCAGACCTTGGAGACTTATTTGAGATGCTTTGTGTCTGCTGATCAGGATGATTGGGTGGCTTTTTTGCCATTGGCCGAGTTTGCCCTAAATAATCGGGCTAGTTCTGCTACCTTGGTTTCGCCTTTCTTTTGTAATTTTGGTTTTCATCCTCGTTTTTCTTCTGGGCAGGTTGAGCCTTCTGACTGTCCTGGTGTGGATTCTGTGGTGGACAGGTTGCAGCAGATTTGGGCTCATGTGGTGGACAAGTTGGTGTTGTCTCAAGAGGAGGCTCAACGTTTTGCTAATCGTCGTCGGTGTGTTGGTTCCCGGCTTCGGGTTGGGGATCTGGTCTGGTTGTCTTCCCGTCATGTTCCTATGAAGGTTTCTTCTCCTAAGTTTAAGCCTCGGTTTATTGGTCCTTATAGGATTTCTGAGATTATTAATCCGGTGTCTTTTCAACTGGCGCTTCCGGCCTCTTTTGCTATCCATAATGTCTTCCATAGATCTTTGTTGCGGAAATATGTGGAGCCCGTTGTTCCCTCTGTTGATCCTCCGGCCCCTGTGTTGGTTGATGGGGAGTTGGAATATGTTGTTGAGAAGATTTTGGATTCCCGTTTTTCGAGGCGGAAGCTTCAGTACCTGGTCAAATGGAAGGGTTATGGCCAGGAGGATAATTCTTGGGTTTTTGCCTCTGATGTCCATGCTGCTGATTTGGTCCGTGCCTTTCATCTGGCTCGTCCTGATCGTCCTGGGGGCCCTGGTGAGGGTTCGGTGACCCCTCCTCAAGGGGGGGTACTGTTGTGAATTCTGCTCTTGAGTTCCCTCCTGTGGTTGTTGGTGGGAATGCAGTTGTCTCTGACTCGCAGTCCTGGCCAGGTGTATCGGATGATTACAATTCTGACTGGGATATTTAGGTGTGCAGGATCCCTTAGCCCTTGCCAGTTGTCAATGTTACTTGTGAAGTGTTGGATCACTTTCTGGCTTCTCCTGTTGCTGCCAAATTCAGCAAAGATAAGTGTTTGGTTATTGTATCTGTGGCACACTGCTGTGTGCTTGTTTCAGTTTTATTCCTGCTCTGATTGTAGGATTCACTGGAGTTGCAGATTTACGCTCCTACATCTTTTAGTAGATGTAGGAAGTTTTTTGTATATTCTGCTGTGTATGTTTTGAAGGGTTTTAATACTGACCGCACAGAACTCTGTCCTATCCGGTCCTATCTAGCTAGAGTGGCCTCCTGTGCTAAATCCTGTTTTTCTGCCTGTGTATGTTTTTTCCTCTCCGACTCACCGCCAATATTTGTGGGGGGCTGTCTATCCTTTGGGGATTTTCTCTGAGGCAAGATAGTATTCCAATTTCCATCTTTAGGGGTATTTAGTCCTTTGGCTGTGACGAGGTGTCTAGGTGTGTTAGGTACACTCCACGGCTACTTCTAGTTGCGGTGTTAAGTTCAGGATTGCAGTCAGTATAGTGTACACCTTCTCCAGTGAAAGTTCTCATGCAGCTCCTAGGTCACCAGATCATAACAGGCGCCCAAACCATATAATATGAAAGATAAGCTTGGCACACACTTAGTGGGATGCAGTGAAAAGGATTTTAATAAGGAGAGTACATACAGAGTGACGTTTCGGTCAAACATTGACCTTCATCAATGTACTGTAATAGGAAAAGGCGATAACAAAAATAAAAAAAATAAAGTATTTACAATATAAGTCCATACATAGGTCAAAAGGTAAATAAGCAGGTCTATTTTTCATAAATGTGTTCACATAAATAGCAGTATCCGGTTATAATGTATGCATGGATAGATAACCGTTATTCCAAGCATCATAGAACATCCTAGCATAGAATGAACAATAGTACCGCTAAGTGAGGTCAGTGCGCGTGATATTATATTCACTGTTTACCTATGTAAAGTGCCACATACCTCTGTCACTCCCTGGACTAGCGGCGGAAACCGCGTCCGCTTCCACCTTTGGCACCTGGTAAGTGATAGAGATATACACCGGAGATACCGCTCCTGCATACTCTGCATTTAGCTCACAGTGACTGTTTTAACCCCACAGTGCCATCCATCCTCTCTTCCATTTCTCTGCAGCTGGCAGGGTATGTAATTCTGTATGTGGCACCACACTGGCAGGGCACTAGTGGTCCGTTCTTATGTAACTGTGGCCCATTCCCCCTTATGCTGCTTTAGGTTTCTACTTATGATCACCAGAGTGACCCAATTCATTCTGTGGTTTTTTGAGAGGGTAGGTACCTTTCCATTTCCCCTATATATATGGTACACTGGTCCTACTAATATAATATCACGCACACTGACCTCACTTAGCAGTACTATTGTTCATTCTATGCTAGGATGTTCTATGATGCTTGGAATAACGGTTATCTATCCATGTATACATTATAACCGGATACTGCTATTTATGTGAACACATTTATGAAAAATAGACCTGCTTATTTACCTTTTGACCTATGTATGGACTTATATTGTAAATACTTTATTTTTTTGATTTTTGTTATCGCCTTTTCCTGTTACAGTACATTGATGAAGGTCAATGTTTGACCGAAACGTCACTCTGTATGTACTCTCCTTATTAAAATCCTTTTCACTGCATCCCACTAAGTGCCAAGCTTATCTTTCATGTCCCATTTGAACTGTTATCTTGACGTATATACCGATATTTAGGATATTTTATATCTGTCCAATTGCTTTATGAATGCATTATTTCTTTAGATTTATGCTAACATTGATAGAATAATGGTTGATGAGATCTATTACTATTAGGTCCGGTTGCTCCTTGAGAGGAGCGGTGTTTCCACTATAAACTGTGATTATTCATATCCATTGCACCGAATGCCTGTATAAGCGGATTAGATTTTTTACTAAACCATTGGTGATGCATTATTAAGAAATGCGGTTGCATTAAATAAAAGAGATGGCTGCTATAGCTGAACAGAGCGGAGCATCGGTGTCCCCTTGGCAACCAACGTGATCTGGCGATCTCTCAGATGTAATTACCTGTCCCGGGTCAAATAGGCCGAGATCACGGGGGACAGATTATTACGTCTGATGTCAGAAAGGGGTTAAAATATAATTTTTTTTATCACATTCAAAGCAAAGTTTTTTTATTATTATTATTATTTTTTTTTTATTATTAAAAAACAAGAAGATTCAATGGCTGGTTGCTTTTCACATTCTCTAGCAAAGCATTTTTATATCCAGTTGAGAGGAAATGTGTAACACATGTACACAAATGCAGTGACACAGAAGCGCAGAGCAAGGATTAAACAATTATTCACTTTATCTAAGGCCAGTCCCACACGTCCAGATAATTCCAGTACCGGAAAAATCGGTACTGGAATTATCCGTGTTCGTGTGCCCGTGCGTTTCTGTGGCACATCAGTGTGGCACACGTGTGCCGCCCGTGTGCCCACTGGGAACCACACGCACCGTGCAGGAGACAGCGTTAAAGTTTAGCGCTGTCCCCTGCATCAGGTGCTGAAGCCGCCATTGATATCTTCTCTGCAGCAGCGTTTGCTGTAGAGAAGATATGAATATTCCTTTTTTTTTTGTTTCTCGTGTTTAAAATAAAGATCCATGTCCCCACCCCCCTCCCACCCCCTGTGCGCCCGCCCGCTGTTCTTAAAATACTCACCTGGCTCCCTCGCTGGCTGGCGCTGCTTCCTGTCCTGGCCGCACCTTCTACTTCCGACGGCCCCAGGAGTTCTTCCGGTTCTCAGTGGCGGCTTCCGTTCCCAGGAATGCATTGCCCGCCGCGAAGGACCTTTGTGACGTCGCGGTCACCTGCTAACCGTTTATCTCCTAATGATGATGTGTCCACAGGTGCAGGAGTGCTCAGCCACACCACTCTGTGGGGTGGGACGGCTGAGGAACCCCTAACAGGAGCAAGCGATGGTGCAATGGGAAATGGGGAGATGCATGGGAACCGTGAGGAAGGTGATACCGTACAACTGACCAGTGCCACAGAGGAGGGTAACTGCCCCATATATAGCACTGCTACTGAGATGTTGGGGGTGGGAGGTAGTACCCATAGCAGTGCCGGCTGAATGGTCTGTGGAAATCCCCGGGGAGACAACCTATGTAGCTGCTGTCACCCGCAGTGAGAGTGCCGGAACGCAGATAACGTTCTGCCTTCTGGACCCTCTTCAGTCACAGGGGTGACTGAACCAGTGATGGACCCAGAGCAAATCCCAGAGGGTTCCCGTTGGGAAGGGACCGACGTCACTTCTGGCTGCCCCTTGCCAGGAGTTCCAGGCTGCTCTGGACTCCGATGCGAGCCTGGAGAGTTTGAGACACCTCGCCGAGACGCCCATTTCCGTGACTAATAAGGAGAGGGTGTACTGGGAATGAGGGGGTTGTATCGGGAGACAGTACCCGGTCAATACTAAAAGGAGTGGCTGAGGGAAAGACAGCTTGTCATCCCGTACTTTATGGAGTGGCCTGCACTTTCTCCAGACATGAATCCCATAGAAAACCTATGGGATCAGCTGAGTCACCATGTAGAGGCTCAAAACTCTGTACCCCAGAACCTTAATGACCTGAGGGCCAGCCTTTAAGAAGAGTGGGATGCCATGCCTCAGCAAACAATAACTCCACTTGTGATCAGCATAAGACGTCATCCTCAAGCTGTAATTGATGCTCGAGGCCACATGACATATTATGGAGACACTGACATTTTCTGTATGGGCCAATGTTGTTGGCTTTTGTTTCAATTAATTGTTTGAGATGAGTTAAGTCAACATTGCTGCTTCTACTTAAATTTCTGACTTTTATGAGAAAATATCATTGTAGCGTGAACGGTTTATATTTTCCATAAAGTTCCCCCGAAAGCCCTAACTCTTTGTGAGTAGTTTATGTTCATTTCTGTTTTGTTGGGATAAATAATGTGACAGTTTTATAGCTCAGGTAATTCCGGACTTAGGGATACCAATTATGTGCACTTTTTAAAAAAACATTTTTTTACACAAAAGCTGTGATTTTAGTTGCAAAATAGCTTTTCGTGATTTTTGGGGGAGAATTCTCCTTTTTTACACATTTTATCTACCTTTTTTTTTTTTAATTTAGTGCCACTGTGAGACAGATGTTTCACTTTGATCACCGGTCCCATGAGAGTTGTCACTTCCAGACTCATCCTGTCAGATCCTGCTGCTGATAGATCATCAGATGATCTGGGTTGCAATAGAAAGGCTGCCGTCACACTAGCAGTATTTGGTCAGTATTTTACCTCAGTATTTGTAGCCAAAACCAGGAGTGGAACAATTAGAGGAAAAGTATAATAGAAACATATGCACCACTTCTGCATTTATCACCCACTCCTGGGTTTGGCTTCCAAATACTGATGTATAATACTGACCAAATACTGATAGTGTGTCGTCAAACAATCGTGGGGATTAACAGCGGCATCTAAGTGGTTAATTTGCCCAACTGCTTCCCAAACCAGTCAGGACCGATGCCACAGGGTGTTAGCTATGCCATTGGGGGGCGCTATCCCCTTATTAGGCAATGCTGTGCAAAACCAGAGCTGAGGAATAAAACCACCATGAAAACACTGCAGACACTGTGTGCAGTGAAACTAAGGCTCTGTTCACATGGAGGTCGACTCTGCTGCAAAATCCCCCTCAGAAACCGCTTGGAAAACGTCTAAGCGGCTCTTTAGGTAGGACCACACACAGACTGGCTCAGTACAATAGAAAAGGACGCAGTTTTCACAACCTTATGAATTCCGTATCTAAATATAAACAAAAACACAACTAAAAAAAGTATTTGTGGCCACACAGCGCCCACGACACGTCCTAGTGTGAGCCTGTTGTGCCAACAGCTGAGTGCTATCTATGGTAATTAATTATCGCAGCTGCACGCCACTATTTATACTGCAGCTCCTCCCCTCATATTTCCCGCCTCAACCAGCGTGACGTCACACGCACAGTCCCGCCCCCTGGACGTGTGCACGTTCCAGCGACGTGCTGAGGCCTGAGCCACCGGTAGACCGAGCTGAGCGACTGTGAGCAGTAGGCGGAGCTAACGCGCACCATAATGAAGCGGAGAAATAAGTAATCCCGGAAGGTGAGCGCGCAGTGATACGGGAGAGGTGGTGAATGACGCGGTTGTGCATGTGATATGTGGCGCAGTCGCTCCCGCACTGTGCGGCCGCTGCGCACTGATCCGGTTACGTGTTTACCTAATGATGCAGCAGGCGGGGATTGTGCGCCCGCCGCGCTGCCTGCTCCGTCCATACCGGAGGGAGTCCATCACGGCACTGACCGGCTGTGGTGACCGGCACGTGACTAGAAGCCATAACAATGGGCGGACACACAGATGAGCAGTGCTGGGGAGAAGTCATCAGTATCGTAGTGGGGTCCCAGCACCCCCCAATCCGCTGACCATGGGTAGTGAGTAGTGGCCGGTCTCCGGTGCTGCCACTCTGCTCCCATTAATGAGCTTGGTGTGGTTATCTGTCATGAAGGGGTTCTCCAGCGTTGGGCTACAAGTATGTGATTTGCATAGTTGCAGCCACAATCTGACTAGACATGTCCAGTCTGAGGGAGGCCGCACACGTTTAGTCGGCATGTGACTGCATGCGTGCAAAACACATAACGTGACTGCATGCGTACATAACGTGACTGCATGCGTGCAAAACACATAACGTGACTGCATGCGTACATAACGTGACAGCATGCGTGCAAAACACATAACGTGACTGCATGCGTGCAAAACACATAACGTGACAGCATGCAGTGCATGTGAGGTGAGGATTCACCAGACGAGTCATGTAAAGTAACTGCAGACTTGTAGCCTAAGGCGGAACAACCCCTTTAAGCTGATCATTTGGTTTGGTCATCGATTTTTGGTTTTATCAGGACCCGGCTTTCTTCCAAGCCGCCTGTCTGCTTGTGTTCGCTTTGTGTTCCAGATCTGTAGCTCAGTTCTTGCTCTGGTAGGGGCAGAGCCGCAGCGGCCTCTACCAGTGAGTGGTGCTGCGCTGTCCGTGACGCTGTGGTGTGTCCTCTTCGCTCACTGTACACATCGGCCACCTATGCAGCTGAAAGCCGCTGATCGGTGGGCGTGCTGGGCGTCAGATTCCACCCAAATGATATCCATGACTTCTCCTTATCATGCAGTCATATGGCCGTACGAATCGGACCAAGGTCGGAACGTGATGCTCGGACGGGCTGGCCGGTCTCTCAAGCCAAGTGTGCCTGCTTCATATATTTCTTTGCAGCTGTCACGCTTGGGAGAGCTGCCATCCCACCATATTTTTGTGCAGCTGTCACACTCAGGAGAGCCGCCAGTGCACTGCGTTGTGATCTCAGTCCGATTTAGCCAGCCGTCTGACTGCACCCTTAGGCTGAATAGGTCATCAGTATCATAAGCCCATTACAGTCAATCTGAAAGCAGGAATTCACCTCCAAACTTTGTATGAGCATGTAGCTCTTTAAAGGGAACCTGTCACTCCCAAAATCGAAGGTGAGCTAAGGCCACCGGCATCAGGGCTTATCTACACCATTCTGAAATGCTGTAGATAAGCCCCCAATGTATCCTGAAAGATGAGAAAATGTCACCAGGGGAGGCACTGAGCCTCTCTGACCTTTCCTGGCACCTGCGCACTGCAGTACTTTGCTCTGCCCTCAACAGGGAAGACAAAGTAAACCTGCGCCGGAGCCGCAGCGTGAAGACAAGAAGAGGATGTTATTGTAAGATGGGAGGGACTGGACCACCCGCCCATCAGACCCGGACCGCCCCTGGGTGAGTATAATCTAACCTCTTTTTCTCATCTTTCAGGTTACATCGGGGGCTTATCTACAGCATTACAGAATGCTGTAGATAAGCCCCTGATGCCGGTGGGCTTAGCTCGCCTTTGATTTTGGAGGTGACAGGTTCCCTTTAAAGAAAAGTCCAGCAATATCTTTACATGGCCAATCCTTTTTGGTATGCAAATGAGGCTCAAGTTCATTCAGAACCTGGTAGCAAATGTTTTTTACATTGTGTCAATAAAGTATAATTTTTTTTTTTTTAAATAAACTTCAATTCCTTTGGCGGTGCTGAATTTTCTTGTTCATACTTGGCACTTGCCAAGCATCTCTCTATTCCCTGCCCTGTGCCACCTTCTCCAGCTTGACCTTTTGCTGCGTGCCATTAAGCAGGAGAAGGCAGATCAGCCATGAAGTATTGGGGTATTTTTCAGCCGTATTCCAACTTGTATACAAATTCAGGTTACAAATAAACCTTACAAAACCCTACAGAACCTATCTGTTCTATAACCCGTGGACTGCCTGTGTCCTGAATAAAAGATAGACAGGGCCAGAAAAAAGGTCCGAGGAGTTTGTCCCACTGTATGTAGTCAATGACTCTGGGTTGGAAGCCTCTGACGCGGACAGCAAATGATATTCAGTGAAAACTTTTGGGACAAAATAATGTAGAAAAAGTAGGTTTCATTTGCATAAAGTGATACTTTAATTCATTCCCAACAAATATGTACAGATAATGTCCAACATTTCCGTCATGCTGGCTTTTGTCAAGGTTATCTGTGGCTGGTGGTGGTTGGCATATCCAATGAAGACATGTGGAGCGGGACTTGCTGAGCATTGTCGGTGTGCTGAAGGTGACTGACGCTGCTCTGACCCCCACCCCCCCATGACTGAAAGTCCGAGGCTGCCGGGAGGAAGTAAAAGGAATTAGTCACCCCTTGGGACATATATAGCCTTTTAATATGGGCATACAGGTGATAGAAATGTTAAACTAATCCTACCTATAGCCCTCATATTTGCGGTCTTGTTGGGAAATCATATTTTATTTTTGTCTGCTAATGATTTCTTCCTGGCTTCGGGGCGTGCAGTGCCTAGAAGAAATCTCTGCTTCCTGTCTTTATTATCATACCAACCACCTCCCATCAGCGTCACAGTGCCCTATAACGTGCAGTGGTGGCCCCGCAATCCCGCTCCTGCAATAGCGCGATTATACAGCACCTATTCTACACTTCTATGGGCCTTGACTTCAGTGTTCTTCTGCGCAGGCGCCGGCATGCATGGCGATAGGGTGCTCTCCCCACTTCCTTTCTCCCTGCATAGTTAGGTACCATACGATTTCTGATGCCCCTGTCACCCATGTATGCATGGCGGGAAGAGGATCTTATCACTGTAATGGAAGTAACAGTGACTCGCTTGCGCAAAAGGACGCTGAAGCAAATGCCCATAGAAAGGCGGAATAAGTATTAAATAATAGCACTATTTCAGTGCACAGGTGCCACCATTACACGTCACAAGGCACTGTGGCACTGATGGGGGGAGGTGTATGATAATGAAGACAGGAGGCCGAGATTTCTTCCAGGTACAACATGCCCTGGGGCCTGGAAGAAATCATTAGAATACAGGAATAAAATATGATTTCTCAACAATGAGACCGAAGATGTGGGCATACAGCTAGGACTAGTTTAACATTTCTGTCACCTGTATGCCCATATTAATAGGTAAAGGACAAAACGGTGGCTCAGTGGTTAGCGCTACAGATTTGCAGTGCTGGGGTTCTGGATTCAAATCCAACCAAGGACAACATCTGTAATGAGTTTTGTATGTTCTCCCCGTATTTACTTGGTTTTCCTCCCACACTCCAAAGACATACTGATAGGGAATTTACAGTCATTTACATACACTTTCCTCAATGGTTTCCCTCAATCTACACTTCCCCACACACTTCTTTTGACAGCTCTGGCTTCATAGAGCCAGAGAAGCGCAGAGATAGATGGAAAACAGGTGGAAAGGTGTATATAAACGATTGGCAGTGTCTGTATTTGGTGTGAACAGTCATTCTGTACTGCCAGAGTCCCTTTAGTTGCTTTAGGGTATGTGCACACGATGCAGATTTAGTGCAGAACTGCAGCAGATTTTTCTGCTGCAGAAACGCTGCAGAACTGCACTGTGATTTACAGCACAATGTAAATCAATGAGAAAAGAAAAAAGCTGTGCACATGGTGCAGAAAAATCTGCGCAGAAACACTGCAGATTTCAAAGAAGTGCACGTCGCTTCTTTTGTGCAGTTCTGCAGCGTTTCTGCGCAGATTTTTCTGCACCATGTGCACAGCTTTTTTCTTTTCTCATTGATTTACATTGTACTGCACAGAAACTGCGCAAAAACTGCGCAGAAACTGCACAGAAACTGCGCAGAAACTGCACAGAAACTGCATCAAATCTGCAGATGCAGATTTAGTGCAGAAAATTCTGCACCACATTTCCTACGTGTGCACATAGCCTAAAAAAGAGGTTCCCTGATTCTGCCACATTCCTTTTTGTGCTGCGTTGCTCCATTAGGCTAGGTTCACATTGCGTTAATGGTTTAACGCTAACGAACAACGTTGCACGGCGAAAATGTCACAATTAACGCCGTGCAACGGGTCCGTTAGCGCACCCATTGACAGCAATGTTATTTCTCCCTGGGGCGCATTGCTAGCGCGTGCCATTTTCAGCACGCGCTAGCGATGTGCCGTTCTTTTGTGACGGACCTCGGACGCTGCTTGCAGTGTACGAGGTCCGGTCCTCACTAGCGCAGATCGGGGATCTGCGCTAGCGGGGACGGCGAACGCGGCCCGAAAATAAACATTGCGTTAGCGCAATCCGCTAGCGCTATGCGCTTAACGGATTGCCCTAACGCAATGGGAACCTAGCCTTACAGAGATATTCTCATTTATTACTTTTGGAGCATAATATGTGAAATCTCTATTTGTATTCAATCGGCTGTCTTTTCTGCGTTTTCTCTGGGTACGTCACTTTCACACCTCCCTTTCACACAATGTCACAGCTCCGCAGCAGATCAAGCAGTCTCCAGTGCCAAGCTGAGATTGGCATTATCTGAGATGGAGGGGTGAAAGCGCACGGCCTCTTTGAAAACTCCCCAGTTGCTCTACAAAAAGAGATTTCATATATTCTCCAAAAGCAACAAATGTGAATATCTCTGCAGTGGAACGAGGCCGCGCAAAACGGAATAAGGTGTTAAAATCAGGGGAGCTTGGATTTTTACAAGGTATTTTATCTAAAATTATAATGTAGGCAATTTGCATTTTGAAATCTGCTGGAAATTGTATGGCTAAAACTCGTATTTTGTTGTTTCTTTTGTAACAGGATTTGTGTTGTGCTTTCTGCATACCCTGGGTCTGTGGAGTAATAAAGATGACACATAGGACAAGTGATCGAGACTTACAATCTTTTAGAAGAATGGGCACGTCTCTCCTCTTTCAGTTGTCTGTACATGAGCGAGAGTTGGACTTGGTTTTTCTTGACCACAGTTACGCAAAACCATGGACGGCCCACCCAGATGCCAGTAATGCCCGTCCCACTCGAACACTTTTCATTACTCCGCGGAGACAACAAGAGAGTGCAGTGTAAGTTGCAAGTTCCTTTTCTAGAGCTGGGATTTCAGATTGTGTGGACGTTGTTGTATACACCTCTAACAAAGTGTATGACTTCTGGGCAAATCCCCATACATTTCACAGTAAAAATCAGACTACACTTATATCTCATTTTCTCTACATTAAGTATATACACCAGAAAATAATATAATGAACTATACTGGTGGGATCTGTTGGTGTTAGTTTTTTTTTTTTTTACCTTTTAAGGCTATGTCAACACGTTCAGGATTTTTTGCGTTTTTTTCGTCCGTTTTCCGCAGGAAAAATGCTAAAAAAAAGCTTACATTAAGCGTCCCATCATTTCAATGCATTCCGCAATTTTTGTGCACATGCTGTGTTTTTTTCCATGAAAAAAACGCATTGCGGTAAACGCAGCATGTTCATTAATTTTGCGGATTTTTTGTGTTTTTGCCGCTATATTATTGCATTGGGAAGCTCCGAAAATAAACGTGAAAATGTGCAAAAAAAAAAAAAAAAAAAAAACGCATGCGGATTTCCTGCTGAAAAAGTCCAGTTTTGTTCAGTAAAATTCTGCAGACATTCCTGAACATGTGCCCATAGCCTACAAAGTATCCAAGAAAATCCTTAGGTGGCCTTCATCTACCTAATATACACTGTGTTCCAAATTATTATGCACAAAGAGTTTAGGAGTGATAAGGTTATAATTTTTTTGTTTGTCATTTAAACTCATTGATGATGTGTGTCAGGGCTCTTTATATCACTGAAAGCAATTGCAGATACCTGTGCAAATTATTTTGGCAGGTGTGTCCAAATAAAGGCAAGACTACTTAAGAAGGCTGTTCCACATTATTACGCAGCCTACATTTTTGGCCAAAATGGGAAAGAAAAATGATGTGTCGGCTGCTGAGAAGCAACAAATTGTGGAGTATTTAGGTCAAGGCATGACTACAATCAACATTGCCAAGACGCTTCATCGTGATCATTGCACAATCAAGAAGTATGTAGCTGATTCCCAGCACACACGTGTGCGCCCTGAAAAGGAAAAATTGAGGACTCTTTCCAACAGGCAGTTGCGTAAGGTTAAAAGAGCAGCTGCAAAAATGCCTTGTCATAGCAGCAGACAAGTTTTTGAAGCTGCTGGTGCCTCTAACGTCCCCAGAACAACAAGATGCAGGGTCCTTCAGAGGTTTGCAGCTGTGCGTAAGCCATCCTGTCGACCACCTCTATCCACTACACACAAGCAGAAACGGCTCCAGTGGGCCAAACGATACATGAAGACTGACTTCCAAACTGTTTTGTTCACCCATGAGTGCCGTGCTCGATGGTCCAGATAGATGGAGTGGAGGATGGCTGGTTGATGGACACCCCATGAAAACATTGTCTGATGATAGTGGTAGTGATGTTTTTTCGTTGCAGGGTGTTGGTCTATATGGTATAAGTGACTTCCAGCCCCCTATTAAAAATCATGTGGAAGCTTATATTACGCTGGTGGAAAGAGAATTTGAAATGTTGAGAAAGACTTATAGGAACCGTAGTCAACATAATCTCACTATGGATGAGAAAAGAGCCTTAGACAATCTATCCAGAAATACATTAATCACGATAAAAGCCGCCGCTAAAGGTGGGGCGGTTGTTGTGATGGACTCTGACAAATATAAAGTTGAGATATTACGCCATTTGGCGAATGACGTCTATTGTAAATTGGCTGGGGACCCTACAGTGCGTTTCCAGAAGGAGTTGCAGCTTATAGTCAATGAGGCCTTGACCGATGGCCTTATGGACTCTAAGCTGTCTGAATACTTGGTGACTGATTGCCCTGTTAAACCATTGATATATATTTTACCCAAAATACATAAGGACTATTTGAATCCTCCAAGTCGCCCGATTGTGTCGGGCAGGGGCTCCATTTTTTAGTAAGGTGGCGATTTTTCTAGATAAGGTATTGCGTAGATTTGCCTCAATGGCTAAGTCGTATATACGTGACACTGATGATTTTTTGGATAAAATTGAAAATCTAAATGTAACGTCTAATACGATATTGGTGTCCTTTGACGTGGTCTCTTTGTATACCTCTATAGAGCACGACAAGGGTTTGGCAGCCGTGGATGTGGTGCTATCGGGCTTGAACGTGGGGCCAGACCGTGCACGTCTGGTCCTCCAGCTGCTGGAGTTCATCCTCAGAAGGAACTATTTCCTATTTGGTGATGATTACTACCTGCAGCTGAGGGGTACCGCCATGGGGTCCAATGTGGCCCCAACTTATGCTAACATCTTCATGGCGGTACTGGAGGACCAGCACGTGTATGTCTCCTGGTTTTGGCCCCTTGTCCGGGCCTGGTGGCCCTACATCGATGATGTGTTTGTAGTGTGGGAGGGGCAGCTTAGGCCACGTTCACATTAGCGTTGCGCGCCATTGCGTCGGCGACGCAACGCGCGACGCACCAAAAACGCGCGCAAAAACGCTGCGTTTTGCGACGCGTGCGTCGTTTTTTGACGAAAATCGGACGCACGAAAAATGCAACTTGTTGCATTTTCGTGCGTCCGACGCTAGCGTCGAAAACGACGCACATGTCGAAAAACGCAAACAAAAAACGCACGCGTCCCCTATGTTAAACATAGGGGCGCGTCGCCGCTGCGTCGCCGACGCAACAGCGACGCACATTAGCGTAACGCTAATGTGAACGTAGCCTTAGTGAACTCCTAGACTTTCATCATGAATTGAATAGTATTTTTCCTGAACTTGGCTTCACAGTGACACATTCCTATGAACGTGTCCAATTTCTAGACACGGTAGGATATAAAGATGGGTCTACTTTAAAAACTGATTTGTTTGTGAAAAACACGGATAGGAATAGCCTACTACAATTTAATAGTCATCACCCAAGAAGGATGGTTGAATCTTTACCCTGGAGCCAGATGCTCAGTGTGTAAAATTATTTCTGATGACGCACTCCTAAACCCTAGAATGGAGGAGATGTGCAATAAATTTTTGTATAGGGGCTACCTGGAGGGTGGTGTTAAGGAACATATGAGAAAGGCAAAAGAAACCTTAAAGGTACCTTCACACATAACGATATTGTTAACGATATCGTTGCTTTTTGTGACGTAGCAACGATATCGTTAATAAAATCGTTATGTGTGACAGCGACCAACGATCAGGCCCCTGCTGGGAGATCGTTGGTCGCTGAAGAAAGTCCAGAACTTTATTTCGTCGCTGGATCTCCCGTGGACATCGCTGGATCGGCGTGTGTGACACCGATCCAGCGATGTCTTCATTGGTAACCAGGGTAAACATCGGGTAACTAAGCGCAGGGCTGCACTTAGTAACCCGATGTTTACCCTGGTTACCATCCTAAAAGTAAAAAAACAAACACTACATACTTACCTAGCGCTGTCTGTCCCCCGGCGCTGTGCTCTGCACTCCTCCTGTACTGGCTGTGAGCGTCGGTCAGCCGGAAAGCAGAGCGGTGACGTCACCGCTTTGCTTTCCGGCCGCTGTGCTCACACAGACAGTACAGGAGGAGTGCAGAGCACAGCGCTGGGGACAGACAGCGGTAGGTAAGTATGTACTGTTTGTTTTTTTTACTTTTAGGAAGGTAACCAGGGTAAACATCGGGTTACTAAGCGCGGCCCTCCGCTTAGTTACCCGATGTTTACCCTGGTTACCGGCATCGTTGGTCGCTGGAGAGCTGTCTGTGTGACAGCTCTCCAGCGACCAAACAGCGACGCTGCAGCGATCCGGATCGTTGTCGGTATCGCTGCAGCGTCGCTAATGTGAAGGGGCCTTAAGATCTGATGTGAGAAAGAAGAAGGTCAAGATGAGAGATAAGCGTATCCCTTTTGTGTCCACTTTTAACACGGCAAGTGGTCAGTTGAGGAGTGTAATATTGAAACACTGGCACAAGTTGTTGTCCAATTTGTCCTGAGTACGCTGATACCCCATATGTGGGGGGAAGCACTGTTGGGGCGCATGGCAGAGCTCGGAAGGGAAGGAGCGCCATTTGGAATACAGACTTAGATGGATTGGTCTGCAGGCGTCACGTTGCATGTGCAGAGCCCCTGATGTACCCAAACAGTACAAACCCCCCACAAGTGACCCCATATTGGAAACTAGACCCCCCAAGGAACTTATTTAGATGTGTTGTGAGAACTTTGAACCCCCAAGTGTTTCACTGCAGTTTACAACGCAGAGCCGCGAAAATAAAAAAAATCTTATTTTTCCCACAAAAATGATTTTTAGCCCCCCACATTTTTATTTTCCCAAGGATAACAAGAGAACTTGGACCTCAAAAGTTGTTGTCCAATTTGTCCTGAGTACGCTGATACCCCATATGTTGGGGTAAACCCCTGTTTGGGCGCACCGGAGAGCTCGGAAGGGAAGGAGCACTGTTTTACTTTTTCAACGCAGAATTGGCTGGAATTGAGATCGGAAGCCATGTCGCGTTTGGAGAGCCCCTGATGTGCCTGAACAGTGGAAACTCCCCAATTCTATCTGAAACCCTAATCCAAACACACCCGTAACCCTAATCCCAACGGTATCCCTAACCCTGACACACCCCTAATTTTAATCCCAACCCTAATCCCAACCGTAAATATAATGCAAACCCTAACCCTAGCCCCAACCCTAGCCCTGATGGGAAAATGGAAATAAATACATTTTTTTAATTTTATTATTTTTCTCTAACTAAGGGGGTGATGAAGGGGGGGTTTGATTTACTTTTATAGCGTTTTTTATATCGGATTTTTATGATTGGCAGCTGTCACACACTAAAATGTGCTTTTTTTTATTGCAAAAAAGTTTTTGCGTCTCCACATTTTGAGACCTATAATTTTTCCATATTTGAGTCCACAGAGTCATGTGAGGTCTTGTTTTTTGCGGGACGAGTTGACGTTTTTATTGGTAACATTTTTGGACACGTGGCAGTTTTTGATCACTTTTTATTTCGATTTTTGTGAGGCAGAATGACCAAAAACCAGCTATTCATGAATTTCTTTTGGGGGAGGCGTTTATACCGTTCCGCGCTTGGTAAAGTGGATGAAGCAGTTTTATTCGTCGGGTCAGTACGATTACAGCGATACCTCATTTATATCATTTTTTTATGTTTTGGCGCTTTTATACGATAAAAGCTATTTTATAGAAAAAATAATAATTTTGGCATCGCTTTATTCTCAGGACTATAACTTTTTTATTTTTTTGCTTATTATGCTTTGTGGCAGCTCGTTTTTTGCGGGACAAGATGACGTTTTCAGCGGTATCATGGTTATTTATATCCGTCTTTTTGATTGCGTGTTATTCCACTTTTTGTTCGGCGGTATGATAATAAAGCGTTGTGTTTTGGCTCGTTTTTTTTTTTTTCTTACGGTTTTCACTGAAGGGGTTAACTAGTGGGACAGTTTTATAGGTCGGGTCGTTACGGACGCGGCGATACTAAATATGTGTACTTTTATTTTTTTTATTTTTTTTTTAGATAAAGAAATGTATTTATGGGAATAATATATATATTTTTTTTATTTATTTAGTAATTTTTTTTTTTTTTTTTTTTTACACATGTGGAAAATTTTTTTTTTTTTTACTTTGTCCCAGGGGGGGACATCACAGATCACCAATCTCACAGTTTGCACAGCACTCTGTAAGATCGGCGATCTCACTGACATCGCTGCAGGCTTACCAGCACCTGCAGGCGACCCGGAAGTACTCCCTGCAGCCCCCGGATGCAGCCCCACGGCCATTTTGGATCCGGGGACTGCAGGGAGAAGACGCTCGGTACACGGTGAGTACATCTCACCTCCCTGCGCGATGCTTCCCTGTA
Organism: Ranitomeya imitator; assembly: GCF_032444005.1. Taxonomy (NCBI): domain Eukaryota; kingdom Metazoa; phylum Chordata; class Amphibia; order Anura; family Dendrobatidae; genus Ranitomeya; species Ranitomeya imitator. Next base: position 621,064,944 of record NC_091285.1, on the reverse strand, counting down.
CCGCCGGCACATCGCGATCATGTTTGATCGCGGTGTGCCGGGGGTTAATGTGCCGGGAGCGGTCCGTGACTGCTCCTGGCACATAGTGCCGGATGTCAGCTGCGATAGTCAGCTGACACTCGGCCGCGCTCCCCCCGTGAGCGCGGCCGATTGCATATGACGTACTATCCCGTCACTGGGAATTAAGTCCCAGGTCACCTGGACGGGATAGTACGTCTTATGGGATTAAGGGGTTAATCATTCCCATACAGGTAAAAGGATATACATCAAGAGGAGGTATACGTGCACCTCGAGTTTTGTGATATATCTGATTGTATGTCCTTGTGGACTGACATATGTGGGTGAGACCACCATGGAAATAAAGGCACGTATCCGCAAGCATAAAAGTACCATTAGGACAAAAATGGTGGATCTACCGATACCCAAGCACTTTATCGAGAGTGGGCATTCTGTTAGCCAACTAAGGTGTAGGGTTATAGATGGTGTACTCCCCTTACGAAGGGGTGGGGATAGAGTCAAGTTATTAAAACAAAAAGAACTTAGATGGATTTCGAGACTGGGCTCCCGTCAACCTGGGGGGTTAAATGTTGACTATAACCTACAGTTATGTGTGTCCTGAAAGATCTTGTAATGGTTCTGTGAGGGGCTCTTCGTGTGGGTTTGTTTTTAATGGGTGTTTGGGTTTCACTTTTTGCTTTGTTTTGGGATTCCTGCATATACCATCTTTGTTCTTATCGATCAAGTGCTTGAATTGTGTCCCTGTGAATGTGGGCCTTATTCTATATCTATTTGGTCCGCATATATTATTAAGGATTGTGAATCACTTTTTAGATAAATGATCGAGTGTAGCATATTAGATATATGCCATAGATATGACATTTTGTGAGTAATTGGCTTTATGTACACACTTTCTTCTTCTCTGCGTTATATGCAATAGACGCATCTATGCTGCCTTTACAATAATAGGTACCTTTTAAGGGATGGGTGGGCGTGTCTTGTTGGTCTCCATGGCGGCGCTACATATTAATGTGTGGTGCTGTCTATGGAGGCCGCGGACATGCGCAGTGCGCGCGTTGGAGCCATCTAAGCTAAGCTTGGTGTATTTTTTAAAAGTTGCCGACATGCACTGTGTGTGCGCTGAGCCGTGTATGCCGGTCTGTTATCCCAGGCTCTGCCCTGTCAGGATGCATGACAGTTCTGTGTGACCGATGGGTGTGTCTCCTTGGTAACCATGACGGCGCCGCATGCATAGTCATGTGACGCTGAGTTGTGGGGCCGGTGGACATGCGCATTGTGCTCAGAGGCTTTCTGTATGCAGTGACATTGGTAAGCTTTCTGGGCTAATGATGACTGAAGTCCGGTCATGTGATATATCACGTGGACATATGAGGTATTCCGATAAGGTGAACCTGGATTGGTTCTGACACTTTAGGTTAAGTCCATGTCGGTGCCTTTGATTGGACCTATTACACGAGCATTGATTTGCTGGTGATGTGATGAGAGATACGAGCTACATCATTGGCTGATCGCACGCAATATGGCCTTTAACCCCTCTGTGACCTTAGACGTACTATCCCGTCGAGGTGCCCTGGGCTTATCTGACCCTGGACGGGATAGTACGTCATAGCCGATCGGCCGCGCTCACGGGGGGAGTGCGGCCGATCGCGGCCGGGTGTCGGCTGCTTATCGCAGCTGACATCCGGCACTATGTGCCAGGAGCGGTCACGGACCGCCCCCGGCACATTAACCCCTGGCACACCGCGATCAAAGATGATCGCGATGTGCCGGCGGTGCAGGGAAGCACCGCGCAGGGAGGGGGCTCCCTGCGGGCTTCCCTGAGACCCCCGGAGCAACGCGATGTGATCGCGTTGCTGCGAGGGTCTCACCTCCCTCCCTGCTCCCTCCAGCCCCGGATCCAAGATGGCCGCGGATCCGGGTCCTGCAGGGAGGGAGGTGGCTTCACAGAGCCTGCTCAGAGCAGGCACTGTGAAGCCTGCAGCGCTGCATGTCAGATCAGTGATCTGACAGAGTGCTGTGCAAACTGTCAGATCACTGATCTGTGATGTCCCCCCCTGGGACAAAGTAAAAAAGTAAAAAAAAAATTTTCCAAATGTGTAAAAAAAAAAAAATATTCCAAAATAATGAAAAAAAAAAAAATTATTCCCATAAATACATTTCTTCATCTAAATAAAAAAAAAACCCAATAAAAGTACACATATTTAGTATCGCCGCGTCTGTAACGACCCGACCTATAAAACTGGCCCACTAGTTAACCCCTTCAGTAAACACCGTAAGAAAAAAAAAAAAAAAACGAGGCAAAAAACAACGCTTTATTATCATACCGCCGAACAAAAAGTGGAATAACACGCGATCAAAAGGACAGATATAAATAACCATGGTACCGCTGAAAGCGTCATATTGTCCCGCAAAAAAAGAGCCGCCATACAGCATCATCAGCAAAAAAATAAAAAAGTTATAGTCCTGAGAATAAAGCGATGCAAAAATAATTATTTTTTCTGTAAAATAGTTTTTATCGTATAAAAGCGCCAAACCATAAAAAAATGATATAAATGAGGTATCGCTGTAATCGTACTGACCCGAAGAATAAAACTGATTTATCAATTTTACCAAACGCGGAACGGTATAAATGCCTCCCCCAATAGAAATTCATGAATAGCTGGCTTTTGGTCATTCTTCTTCACAAAAATCGGAATAAAAAGCGATCAAAAAATGTCACGTGCCCAAAAATGTTTTCAATAAAAACGTCAACTCGTCCCGCAAAAAACAAGACCTCACATGACTCTGTGGACCAAAATATGGAAAAATTATAGCTCTCAAAATGTGGTATTGCAAAAAATATTTTTTGCAATAAAAAGGGTCTTTCAGTGTGTGACAGCTGCCAATCATAAAAATCCGCTAAAAAACTCGCTATAAAAGTAAATCAAACCCCCCTTCATCACCCCCTTAGTTAGGGAAAATTAAAAAAAAATGTATTTATTTCCATTTTCCCGTTAGGGCTAGGGCTAGGGTTAGGGCTAGGGTTAGGGCTAGGGTTAGGGTTGGGGCTAAAGTTAGGGTTAGGGTTTAGATTACATTTACAGTTGGGAATAGGGTTGGGATTAGGGTTAGGGGTGTGTCAGGGTTAGAGGTGTGGTTAGGGTTACCGTTGGAATTAGGGTTAGGGGTGTGTTTAGATTAGGGTTTCAGTTATAATTGGGGGTTTCCACTGTTTCGGCACATCAGGGGCTCTCCAAACACGACATGGCGTCCGATCTCAATTCCAGCCAATTCTGCGTTGAAAAAGTAAAACAGTGCTCCTTCCCTTCCGAGCTCTCCTGTGTGCCCAAACAGGGGTTTACCCCAACATATGGGGTATCAGCGTACTCAGGACAAATTGGACAACAACTTTTGTGGACCAATTTCTCCTGTTACCCTTGGGAAAATACAAAACTGGGGGCTAAAAAATAATTTTTGTGGAAAAAAAAATATTTTTTATTTGCATGGCTCTGCGTTATAAACTGTAGTGAAATACTTGGGGGTTCAAAGCTCTCACAACACATCAAGATGAGTTCCTTAGGGGGTCTACTTTCCAAAATGGTGTCACTTGTGGGGGGTTTCTACTGTTTAGGTACATTAGGGGCTCTGCAAACGCAATGTGACGCCTGCAGACCATTCCATCTAAGTCTGCATTCCAAATGGCGCTCCTTCCCTTCCGAGCCCTCCCATGCGCCCAAACGGTGGTTCCCCCCCACATATGGGGTATCAGCGTACTCAGGACAAATTGGACAACAACTTTTGGGGTCCAATTTCTCCTGTTACCCTAGGGAAAATACAAAACTGGGGGCTAAAAAATAATTTTTGTGGGAAAAAAATTTTGTTTTATTTTTATGGCTCTGCATTATAAACTTCTGTGAAGCCCTTGGTGGGTCAAAGTGCTCACCACACATCCAGATAAGTTCCTTAGGGGGTCTACTTTCCAAAATGGTGTCACTTGTGGGGGGTTTCAATGTTTAGGCACATCAGTGGCTCTCCAAACGCGACATGGCGTCCGATCTCAATTCCAGCCAATTCTACATTGAAAAAGTAAAACGGCACTCTTTCTCTTCCAAGCTCTGCGGTGCGCCCAAACAGTGGTTTACCCCCACACATTGGGTATCGACGTACTCAGGAGAAATTGCACAACAACTTTTGAGGTCCAATTTCTTCTCTTACCCTTGGAAAAATAAAAAATTGGGGGCAAAAATATAATTTTTGTGAAAAAATGATTTTTTTTTTTTACGGTTCTGCATTATAAACTTCTGTGAAGCACTTGGTGGGTCAAAGTGCTCACCACACCTCTAGATAAGTTCCTTAGGGGGTCTACTTTCCAAAATGGTGTCACTTGTGGGGGGTTTCAATGTTTAGGCACATCAGTGGCTCTCCAAACGCAACATGGCGTCCCATCTCAATTTCTGTCAATTTTGCATTGAAAAGTCAAACTGCGCTCCTTCCCTTCCGAGCTCTCCCATGCGCCCAAACAGTGGTTTACTGCCACATATGGGGTATCAGCGTACTCAGGACAAATTGGACAACAACTTTTTGGGTCCAATTTCTCCTGTTACCCTTGGTAAAATAAAACAAATTGGAGCTGAAGTAAATTTTTTGTGTAAAAAAAGTTAAATGTTCATTTTTATTTAAACATTCCAAAAATTCCTATTAAACACCTGAAGAGTTAATAAACTTCTTGAATGTGGTTTTGAGCACCTTGAGGGGTGCAGTTTTTAGAATGGTGTCACACTTGGGCATTTTCTATCATATAGACCCCTCAAAATGACTTCAAATGAGACGTGGTCCCTAAAAAAAATGGTGTTGTGAAAATGAGAAATTGCTGGTCAACTTTTAACCCTTATAACTCCCTAACAAAAAAAAAAATTGGTTCCAAAATTATGCTGATGTAAAGGAGACATGTGGGAAATGTTACTTATTAAGTATTTTGTGTGACATATCTCTGTGATTTAATTGCATAAAAATTCAAAGTTTGAAAATTGCGAAATTTTCTAAATTTTCGCCAAATTTCCGTTTTTTTCACAAATAAACGCAGGTACTATCAAAGAAATTTTACCACTATCATGAAGTACAATATGTCACGAGAAAACAATGTCAGAATCACCAGGATCCATTGAAGCGTTTCGGAGTTATAACCTCATAAAGGGACAGTGGTCAGAATTGTAAAAATTGGCCTGGTCATTGACGTGCAAACCACCCTTGGGGGTAAAGGGGTTAAGGACCTGGTGATTGGTGCTAATATATTGGACAGTTTTGTTTATTTACGTTTTTGACTTCCTACATGTGTTATTCGCTATAGCTATGAATTGAATTATGTGGTATGTGGGATATGTCCGACAATGTGAAAAGTTTTTAATTGTATATGTTTTATAGAATGTGAGTTTTGCACTGTTAATGTGATTACTAAACACTGTTATGTAAATTTTATGGGCGGTCAAGGATTGGTGGGTGGTTATCCACTTCCGATTTAAGGCGGCCAGTTTGATTGTGATGTATGCTTGAGAAAGACCCTTTGGGTTGAAACGTCGCATTTATGGCACAATAAAGAGAGATTTTTTTTTTTCACCTGGACTCGATGCTGTCCTTCACTTCAACTCACCCCATGAAAACACGGCTAAGGCGCCAACATGGAGGAGGTGAAGTAATGTTTTGGGCTGGAATTATGGGGAGAGAGATTGTCGGCCCCTTTATGATCCTTGAAGGGGTAAAGATGAACTCCATAATCTATGTGGAGTTTCTAAAACTAACATTTCCTGCCATGGTTGAGGAAGAACCGCACTTTCTGCAGCAAGATCATTTTCATGCATGGTAACGCACCGTCTCATGCTGCAAAAAACACATCTGCATCTCTGGCTGCTATGGGCATAAAAGAGGACAAACTTATGGTGTGGCCACCATCTTCCCCTGACCTCAACCCCATTGAGAACCTCTGGAGCATCATCAAAAGGAGTGTCTATGATGGCGGGAGGCAGTTCACATCTAAGCAACAGCTCTGGGAGGGGATTCTGTCCACGTGCAAAACAATTGAAGCAGAAACCATCCAAAAACTGACATTCAATGGACAAGAGCGTTTAGAAGCTTCTTTCGAACAAGGGGTCCTATGTGCAAATGTAACATCACCTAGAATAAAGTTTTCACTTGAAAACTGTTTGATTTCATTTTGTAATAAGCTGATAATGCTTATAACTTCACAATTGACCATTTTTTTTGTTCAAAATTAAATAAAAAAGGTTGAAAACTCTGCTGTGCATAATAATTTGGATCATGCATTTTGAGGGTTTATTTTTTTTAAAAAGAATACTGTTTTCATAGGCAGTTTGTTCCAAAACATTGCAATTATACTAGAATAGTAGATGACTGGAAAATAACAATGACTGCAATTCAGATAGGTAATTTAGAGAAAATATGAGGAAATATTAGTTGCATAATAATTTGGAACACAGTGTACGTCTATACAGTATAGCGGCTGTCTTATGCCGCTCCCTGGACTGGATTTATGCCTTCACCCGCTTCACTAATACTCCCACTAGATGAGGTGATGTTTAGACTTTTTAGGCTAAGTGCACACGTTGCAGAATTGCCATGGAAATTTCCGTGACCATTCCGCAGCTCCTGTATATCGCATGTGGAATTGGCATGCGTTTTCCCGCTAAACACTAGCGTTTTGCAAGCGTAATTAGCTTGCAGAATGCTAGCGTTTTCCAAGCGATCTGTAGCATCGCTTGGAAAACTGATTGACAGGTGAGAGGTCTGGGATCCACTCTTGCAACATCTCACTAATACCTTTGGTGTATCTATTTTTCTTTCTCCGGAGTGGGCCATATTCAACATTCTCCCTTAAGATCAGTTGGTGAGGCTTTTTGTTCAGCAGCGCCGCATTTTATTTATCTGGGCGGCAGCCACCCGCAAAAGTATTCTTCATTTAAGGGCATATAGATAGGAGATAATACTCCTTCTTTGAGCTTAATTACTATGAAGGTAGATCTCTTCAAGATGGGCTGGATAGAGTCCATACTGAATAAAGAAAAATACACTGAACGTTTTTTCCTTACATGATCTTCTTTTATTAATGCCCAGACATTATACGCCAACCGATTCATAGTTGCTTCCAATTTACAGACATGAGAGAGCAAATGGGCGGCAGAATTCATGTTGGGCTTGATTTGATATTGTGCTATGAAGGTGTGGATGTGTGCCCAGGGGGAGTCAGTTATAATAGAGTGCCTGGGTGCAAAGTACTGTAAAAGTCTTATTTGTCAAATCATTTCTAATGCTGCTGAATATTCTATGTACCCTTTGTTTATTGTTCAATGAAGACAGTTTTATTTAAAAAAGGAGAAAAAAAAGCATCCAGAAAAAAAACTCTAAGGGAATTGTCTCAACTTAAGAGCAAGGTTCTAAAATGCCTCGTTATAATGCAGCGGTGGCCGTGCATCCGAGCCACCTCTTTGTTCATCAGTTCAGCAAAATGAGACTAGACAACCCCTTATGATATATTCTTTTAGTATTCATTCAGCTTTGCACAGTAACACGATTGACCACTTTTTCAAGTATTATCTAAGTAACATCAAGTTAATTTCCAGTGAAACAGATGTCTCCATTGATGTTGAGACGGTCTCTCCATCCCATATGCCGTTGTATGACAACCAGAAGGCCAGAAGTGTTATGAATGAATGTGAACGTCATGTCATTTTTGTACGAACGGACACTGAAGCTCCTCCACCCCCTGACGACTGGGAAGATCATGTAAACAGGTGAGATTTTTCCGATGGTTTTTCTAAAGGTACCTTCACACTAAGCGACGCTGCAGCGATACCAACAACGATGTGGATCGCTGCAGCGTCGCTGGAGAGCTGTCACACAGACAGCTCTCCAGCGACCAACGATGCCGGTAACCAGGGTAAACATCGGGTTACTAAGCGCAGGGCCGCGCTTACTAACCCGATGTTTACCATGGTTACCAGCGTAAAAGTAAAATAAAACAAACACTACATACTTACCTTCAGCTGTCTGTCCCTGGCGCTCTGCTTTCCTGCACTGGCTGTGAGCACAGCGGCCGGAAAGCACAGCGGTGACGTCACCGCTCTGCTTTCCGGCTGGCCGACGCTGACACAGGATGCAGGAGGAGTGCAGAGAAGCAGAGCGCCGGGGACAGACAACGGAAGGTAAGTATGTAGTGTTTGTTTTTTTTACTTTTACGATGGTAACCAGGGTAAACATCGGGTTACTAAGCGCGGCCCTGCGCTTAGTAACCCGATGTTTACCCTGGTTACCAGTGAAGACATCGCTGAATCGGCGTCACACACTCCGATTCAGCGATGTCTGCAGGGAGTCCAGCGACGAAATAAAGTTCTGGACTTTCTGCAGCGACCAAAGACATCACAGCAGGATCCTGATCGCTGCTGCGTGTCAAACACAACGATATCGCTATCCAGGACGCTGCAACGTCACTGATCGCTAGCAATATCGTTGTGAAGTTGTTTAGTGTGAAGGTACCTTATATGAATTCAATAGGCCTAACAGAAATAATTTACTCCTTATCTAGCCCACAATTCTCCAGGTTCATCTACTTACATTGCGTGAAGCATTATTTATTTTTAATCCATGCAGGCTATAAATTCTAATGACTGCAAAGGTGCATATAAAACTCAAAATCAAATATAAAATTCAGACTTTTTCTTGAATTGAACCCTTGCATGTAAAAAAAATGTGTGTACGCACGCGCATGTATGACTGAGCTCGTAGAGCAACAGATCCCTACAGTTTGACCTCTTAATTTAATCATTTATCAAAGCCTGTTGGAAATGTGGTGAAAGAGGCTGCCTGTCTAAGGCCGGGGTCACACTAGCGATGAATACGGATGAGTTCTATGCGATAAAACATCGCATAGCACTCGGGCCAGCATTCATCTTTGGGGCAGCTCACATCACCGTTTTTTTTTTGCTCGGCTGTATTATACGTGAGAGTGAAATCGCAGCCTGCCGCGATTGTCACCAACACTCAGCCGAGTCTCAGCTCACTCGCACCATATAAGCCTATGGTTGTGAGTTAGACAACTCACACCACTCGGATATCATCCGAGTAATGTGCAATATGCTGACCCCGACAATGGAGGAGATGGAGAAATTCATTTCTCCACATCCTCCACAGCTGTGCGAGGGGCTCGGAGCACAGACGCATGACACTCGGCTCCTGCTTGCAGCAGAGCAGGAGCCGAGGGTCATTAGCATATCGCATCCGATGCCATATGCTCGTCTGACCCTAGCCTAACACTGAGAAGCCGAGATAATAAACTGGATTCAAATGGTCACATACCCACATCTTCTAAGTTTAAAAAAACACCTATTTTTGAGTGTTAAAATAATGTTTAATATGCCAAAATGGGAGTTTTCCAAATAAAAACATTTTAATTTGGAGAAAAAAATGCCACAAGAACACATAATTCAGCATATGACACATTGTAGGGCACTTATACCCACATTGTATTAAAATAATGCCACTGACAAATGGATAACATGCAAAAAAAACCTCATACAGCTGCATCTACTAAAAATACAAGTTATGGCTCCTCAAATGTGTTGAAAGAATAAAAATAAATGTTTGGTTATTAAGACCAAAATAGCCCAGATCCTCCAAAAGGGTTTTCTGAGAATTTAATAAAATGGCTTTGGGGCACGGGCAGACTGCAGTCTGAAGAAACACTGCTTTTGAACCTGTGTGTAAACTGACAGGAGCAGGATCGTAAGCACCTATGTAAGCCAAGGAGAAGAAATATATCTTCTCCTAAGATGACTGAGCACAAAGGATTTATTTGTTCCAGCCTCAATTTTTGCTCAGTCAGCCAAGGAGAATATTTATTTCTTCTTGTTAAAAATCGTTATTGCGCAAAAATATCTAATCAAGACTTAACCAGGTGCATTATTCTTTAAAAGAAAAATGTCATGATATTCTGAACAAAGTAGTGGTTTATTGAATTATCCACCATTGCAGCAAAACAGTTACGAACAGAGTGTCCATTGTGTAAATATCAGTGCTTGTCTTGTTACTCATCTTTTCCAAGGTCCTGAATGGTAAAAGTCATCTGTCTGTGTGAAGTCTGAAGTCATCATGGCATGGAGTAGCTAACAGCTGTTGTTCCTCGTGTCTTGTCTCATGTCCATGGAGAATGATGGTGAAGGCAGGGAGGTGACCGTCCCACGTGACAAAAGCCCCCACACCCTCCTAAGAGACGTTTATATATGTTCAACACAGATCACATGTCCTCTGTATATGGAGTTAACTTATACTCTGAGCTACATACACAGAAATAGCTTTTGATAGTGTCAGCAAGAAACCATGTGCTCGGTACAGAATAAAAATAAGAATAATTAATATTTAACACTTCTCCTGTCACATACTGGAGCTGCCTGAGAAGTGTGTGTGCTTATAATTTTACTCCTGACAGTTGAGACACGGATCTCAGGAGCTGTGTTTCTTCAGACTGCAGTTCATCCCGAGACGTGATTTAAGAAGGATTGCCATTTGAATTACGAGACAGGGCGCCATTTTTTTTTACATTCTTGGAGAAATCTTAAGTAGCGGCTCTGGATAATGTGTGGAAAATAGAATTATCTAATACCTTGTTCGTGGCTTCTTTTTAGAACTGGCTGGACTACTTCTCAGAATAAGCTTTTCAATAAGATTTTGAAAGCTCTACAATCTGACCGTCTGGCTAGGCTCGCTAACGATGGTGTAAGTGTTATTTTTATGCTGAATCCTAATATCCATGCTCAGATATTACATTGTAAACTGTTAATGAAAATGGAATCATATTCTTGTATTATCACTTTACAGGCAGTTAATGAGCCAGTACTTAGAAGGATTGCTGTGGATAAATGTGCTCGCCGTGTACGACAATCTTTGGCCTCAGTAGGTTGGGATACAAAATTGGTTCAGTGGCTGCATACTACCCTCGTGGAAACTCTGAGCTTGCCCTTACTAGCCGCTTATCTTGATGCATTGCAGACATTGAAAGGAAAGGTAACTGATTTGTTGGCTGTCGACTTAAAAACTGTCCATTGTTGTGTTTTCCTATGTAGTAGGACATTTGTAAAACAATGGTGGTTTGTGAGCGTGTGCTGTTTATTTTGTCCTTTTGTATACCCTTCAGATCCCTGCTCTTATTGACCGCATGCTCCTGGCCTCCACTGTTAGGGCAGGAGGCGCTAGCGCAGAAGCATTATCTTTGCTGTTGAAGAGACCATGGGACCCTGCAGTTGGAGTGTTGTCTCATAACAAACCTGTAAGTTAACTTGCTGCTGTGTATTTTCCTTTTCTATTGTTGGATTCTTTTGTGGTAAATATGGTATATTATGACATTTTTTTTGTTGTCTCCTTTCTAAATAGAGCAAGCTTCCAGGTTCCCCACTCATTCTTATTGCCCCATCAGGACCCACAAATTCCATATTTCCCACATCACGGAGACACAGATTCTGGCAGTCCCAGCTCTCTTGCTTGGCCAAGGTTAGTTTTATATAATGATTTGCTTTACATTGTCTTGTTTAGGATCATTACATATGTGATTTGGATTTTTGTATTCACCAAAATTCCTTTGCTGTATTCCCCAATGATAAGAAAATTTAAAAAAAATATATATATATAGTACAGACCAAAAGTTTGGACACACCTTCTCATTTAAAGATTTTTCTGTATTTTCATGACTATTCACACTGAAGGCATCAAAACTATGAATTAACACATGTGGAATTATATACTTAACAAAAAAGTGTGAAACAACTGAAATTATATTCTAGGGTCTTCAAGGTAGCCACCTTTTGCTATAATAATAATCTTTATTTTCTCCTTCGCCTCATTGGGGGACACAGGACCATGGGTTATGCTGCTGTCACTAGGAGGCTGACACTAAGCTGAAACAAAAAAAGATTAGCTCCTCCCCTGCAGTATACACCCTCATGCTGTTAACGGCGTGGCTGTTGAAACCTGGATTCTAACTCGTGCCGGTTTCTCTCAGCAGGTCATTCCCACCATGTTAAGTGCTCGCAAGGCGTCTTCCGCCTCCATCTACCACCGCGTCTGGAAAACCTTCTTCTCATGGTGCAGGCTCCGAGGGCACTCTCTGCTCGTTTTCTCTATCCCTTGTATCCTGAATTTCCTTCAGTCTGGTCTGGATTCCGGTTTGGCCCTGAGTTCTCTCAAAGGTCAGATCTCAGCGTTATCCGTGCTGTTCCAGCGTAGGATCGCCACCAACCTTCAGGTCAAGACTTTCATCCAGGGAGTCTCCAATGTGGTTCCTCCCTACAGGATGCCGTTGGAGACCTGGGATCTCAACTTGGTCCTGGGGGTTCTTCAGGAACCTCCGTTCGAACCCCTTCAAGACGTTCCGCTCTCTGTCCTCTCTTGAAAGGTTGCCTCCCTGGTAGCGGTGACGTCCATCAGAAGGGTTTCAGAGCTCGCCGCTTTATCCTACCGGGCACCTTTCCTTGCCTTTCATCAGGACAAGGTAGTCCTACGCCCTTCCCCGGCGTTTCTTCCGAAGGTGGTCTCATCTTTCCACCTTAACGAGGACATCATTCTTCCCTCCTTTTGCCCGCAGCCCAAACATAGGGTCGAGAAGGCTCTCCATACTCTGGACGTGGTACGGGCCCTCAGGAGGTACATTTCCAGAACGGCGCATTTCAGAAAATCGGACGCCCTTTTCGTGCTCCCGGAGGGTCACTGAAAGGGTTTGGCTGCGTCAAAATCCACGATAGCCAGATGGATCCGATCTGCTATCCAGGAATCCTATCGGGTCAGGGGCAGTCCTATCCCGGCGGGGATTAGAGCACACTCCACTCGGTCGATGGGTGCTTCCTGGGCCATCCGGCACCAGGCAACAGCGGGGCAGGTTTGCAAGGCCGCAACGTGGTCCAGCCTTCATACCTTCGCAAAGCATTACAATGTCCACATTCACTCCTCTGCGGACGCGGCCCTTGGCAGGCGTATCCTGCAGGCGGCCGTTGCGCATTTGTAGTCAGATGGTACACGGAGTTATTTGGTTGTATTGTTTCCCTCCCAGGGACTGCTTTGGGACATCCCATGGTCCTGTGTCCCCCAATGAGGCGAAGGAGAAATAGGGATTTTTGTGTGTACTCACCGTAAAATCCTTTTCTCCGAGCCACTCATTGGGGGACACAGCACCCACCCTGGTAGCCTTACGGCTCGTTACCTTTTTTGGTCTTTGACTGTTTGTTTGACATGTTATATTCTAATGTTACTTGTTATATTGTTGGTATTATCCTACTGCTTTTGCACTGAACTGGGTCTCTGGAAGCCAGCATGAGGGTGTATACTGCAGGGGAGGAGCTAACCTTTTTTTGTCTCAGCTTAGTGTCAGCCTCCTAGTGACAGCAGCATAACCCATGGTCCTGTGTCCCCCAATGAGTGGCTCGGAGAAAAGGATTTTACGGTGAGTACACACAAAAATCCCTATTTTATATAGCGCTAACATATTCCGCAGCGCTTTACAGGTTGCACACATTATCGTTGCTGTCCTCGTTGGGGCTCACAATATAAATGTTTTGCTTTGATGACTGCTTTGCGCACTCTTGGCATTCTCTTGATGAGCTTCAAGAGGTGGTCACAGGGAATGGTTTTCACTTCACAGGTGTGCTCTGTCAGGTTTAATAAGTGGGATTTTTTGCCTTATAAATGGGGTTGGGACCATCAGTTGTGTTGTGCAGAAGTCTGGTGGATACACAGCTGATAGTCCTACTGAATACACTGTTAGCTGCTTTTTTTTTCTTGCCATAATACAAATTCTAAGTAAAGACATAAGAGAGGCCATCATTACTTTAAGAAATGAAGGTCAGTCAGTCTGAAAAATTGGGAAAACTTTGAAAGTGTCCCAAGTGCAGTGGCAGAAACCATCAAGCGCTACAAAGAAACTGTCTCCCATGAGGACCGCCCCAGGAAAGGAAGACGAAGAGTCACCTCTGCTTCTGAGAATAAGTTTATCCGAGTCACCAGCCAAAGAAATCGCAGGATAACAGCAGCTCAGATAAGGCTACTTTCACACTTCCATCTTTATAAAGACATTGCAATGCATCGTTCTGTGCAAAAAAACGCATCCTGCAAAGTTGCCCGCAGGATGCGTTTTTTTGCACATAGACTTGTATTACCGACGCATCGCGACGTATGGACACACGTTCCATACGCTGTGCACTGGATGCATCGGTAATTGGTGGACCGTCGTCACAAAAAAAAAAGTTCAATGTAACGTTTTTTGTGCGACGCGTCTGCCATTTTCGACCGCGCATGCATGGCCGAAACTCCGCCCCCTTCCCGGAACTCATAATGGGCAGCCGATGCGTCTGAAAACTGCATCCGCTGCCCACGTTGTGCACTATTTTGCACAACGTCCGTCGGGCCGACTGTTTGCGATGGCCCCGTACCGACGGAAATGTGAAAGTAGCCTTAGAGACCAGGTCAATGCCACACAGAGTTCTAGCAGCAGACACATCTCTACAACAACTGTTAAAGGGACACTGTCACCTGAATTTGGAGGGAACAATCTTCAGCCATGGACGCGGGGTTTTTGGGTGTTTGATTCACCCTTTCCTTACCCGCTGGCTGCATGCTGGCTGCAATATTGGATTGAAGTTCATTCTCTGTCCTCCATAGTACACGCCTGCGCAAGGCAAGATTGCACCTTCTGCAGGCATGTACTACGGAGTACAGAAAATGAACTTCAATCCAATATTGCAGCCAGCATGCAGCCAGCGGGTAAGGAAAGGGTGAATCAAAAACACAAAAACCCCGCCTCCATGGCTGAAGATTGTTCCCTCCAAATTCAGGTGACAGTGTCCCTTTAAGAGGAGACTTTGTGCAGCAGGCCTTCATGGTAAAATAGCTGCTAGGAAACCACTGCTAAGGACAGGCAGCAAGCAGAAGAGACTTGTTTGGGCTAAAGAACACAAGGAATGGACATTGGACCAGTGGAAATCTGTTCTTTGGTCTGATGAGGCCAAGTTTGAGATCTTTGGTTCCAACCACCGTGTCTTTGTGCGACGCAGAAAAGGTGAACGGATGGAGTCTACATGCCTGGTTCCCACCGTGAAGCATGGAGGAGGAGATGTGATGGTGTGGGGGTGCTTTGCTGGTGACACTGTTGGGGATTTATTTAAAATTGAAGGCATACTGAACCAGCATGGCTACCACAGCATCTTGCAGCGGCATGCTATTTCAACAGGACAATAACACCAAACACTCCTCCAGTCTGTGTAAGGGCTATTTGACCAAGAAGGAGAGTGATGGGGTGCTACGCCAGATGACCTGGCCTCCAGTCACCAGACCTGAACCCAATCAAAATGATTTGGGGTGAGCTTGACCTCAGAGTGAAGGCAAAAGGGCCAATAAGTGATAAGCATCTCTGGAAACTCCTTCAAGATTGTTGGAAGACCATTTCCGGTGACTACCTCTTGAAGCTCATCAAGAGAATGCCAGGAGTGTGCAAAGCAGTCATCAAAGCAAAAGGTGGCTACTTTGAAGAACCTAGAATATAAGACATATTTTCAGTTGTTTCACACTTTTTTGTTAACCCCTTAGCGACCGCCGATACGCCTTTTAACGGCGCCCGCTAAGGGTACTTAAACCACAGCGCCGTTAATTAACGGCGCTGTGGAAAAAGTGAATAGCGCCCCCCAGAGGCCGATTTTCTCCGGGGTCTCGGCTGCCGGGGGTAGCCGAGACCCCAGAGAACATGATTCGGGGGTTTTTTAACCCACCCCGCATTTGCGATTGCCGGTAATTAACCGTTTACCGGCGATCGCAAAAAAAAAAAAAAACGCGATCTCTTTTTAATTTCTCTGTCCTCCGATGTGATCGCACATCGGAGGACAGAGAAAAGGGGTCCCAGGTAGCCCCCCAATACTTACCTAGCTCCCCCGATGCTCCTCGTGTCTCCCGGTGGGCGCCGCCATCTTCAAAATGGCGGGCGCATGCGCAGTGCGCCCGCCGGCCGGCCCCGCGAGAATCTTTGGGGTCTCGGCTGCCGGGGGTAGCCGAGACCCCAAAGAGCATGATCGGGGTCGGTTTTACCGACCCCTGTTTTGCGATCGCCGGTAATTAACTATTTACCGGCGATCGCAAAAAAAAAAAAGTAAAAAAAATGTGATCGCACATCAGAGGACAGAGAAATAGGGGGATTCGGGGACCCTACAATACTCACCTGTGTCCCTGGATCCTCTTGCTGCTCCTCCTGGCCGCCGGCAGAAGAAAATGGTGGGCGCATGCGCAGTGCGCCCGCCATCTGTCTCCATCTGCCGGCCGGCAGGAGAACAGCAGTTGGGGTTAGGGTTAGGGGTAGGGTAGGGTTGGGGCTAAATTTAGGGTTAGGGTTGGGGCTAAATTTAGGGTTAGGGTTGGGGCTAAATTTAGGGTTAGGCTTCTTTCACACTTACGTCAGTACGGGGCCGTCGCAATGCGTCGGCCCGACATACCGACGCACGTTGTGAAAATTGTGCACAACGTGGGCAGCAGCTGTAGTTTTTCAACGCATCCGCTGCCCAATCTCTGTCCTGGGGAGGAGGGGGCGGAGTTACGGCCACGCATGCGCGGTCAGAAATGGCGGATGCGACGTACAAAAAAAGTTTCATTGAACGTTTTTTTGTGCCGACGGTCCGCCAAAACACAACTGATCCAGTGCACGACGGACGCGACGTGTGGCCATCCGTCACGATCCGTCGGCAATACAAGTCTATGGGCAAAAAACGCATCCTGCGGGCACATTTGCAGGATCCGTTTCTTGTCCAAAACGACGGATTGCGACGGAATGCCAAACGACGCAAGTGTGAAAGTAGCCTTAGGGTTGGGGCTAAAGTTAGGGCTAGGGTTGGGGCTAAAGTTAGGGTTAGAGCTGGGATTAGGGTTAGGGTTTGGATTAGGGTTGGTATTAGGGTTAGGGTTGGCATTAGGGTTACGCTTGGGATTAGGGTTAGGTTTGGGATTAGGGTTAAGGTTAGGGGTGTATTGGGATTAGGGTTAGGTTTGAGGTTAGGGTTGAGATTAGGATTAGGGGTGTGTTGGATTTAGGGTTTTGATTAGGGTTATGGTTAGGGTTGACATTAGGGTTGTTTTGGGGTAAGGGTTGTGATTATGGTTAGGGTTAGTGATTAGGATTATGGATCAGGTTGGGATTAGGGTTAGGGGTGTGTTGGGGTTAGGGTTGGAGCTAGAATTGGGGGGTTTCCACTGTTTAGGTACATCAGGGGGTCTCCAAACACGACAGCCAATTTTGCGCTCAAAAAGTCAAATGGTGCTCCCTCCCTTCTGAGCTCTGCCGTGCGCCCAAACAGTGGGTTACCCCCACATATGGGGTACCAGCATACTCAGGACAAATTGGACAACAACTTTTGGGGTCCAATTTCTCTTGTTACCCTTGTGAAAATAAAAACTTGGGGGCTAAAAAATCTTTTTTGTGGAAAAAAAAATATTTTTTATTTTCACGGCTCTGCATTATAAACTTCTGTGAAGCACTTGGGCATTCAAGGTTCTCACCACACGTCTAGATAAGTTCCATGGGGGGTCTAGTTTCCAAAATGGGGTCACTTGTGCGGGGTTTCCACTGTTTAGGCACATCAGGGGCTCTCCAAACGCGACATGGCGTCCGATCTCAATTCCAGCCAATTCTACATTGAAAAAGTAAAACGGCACTCTTTCTCTTCCAAGCTCTGCGGTGCGCCCAAACAGTGGTTTACCCCCACACATTGGGTATCGACGTACTCAGGAGAAATTGCACAACAACTTTTGAGGTCCAATTTCTTCTCTTACCCTTGGAAAAATAAAAAATTGGGGGCAAAAATATAATTTTTGTGAAAAAATGATTTTTTAATTTTACGGTTCTGCATTATAAACTTCTGTGAAGCACTTGGTGGGTCAAAGTGCTCACCACACCTCTAGATAAGTTCCTTAGGGGGTCTACTTTCCAAAATGGTGTCACTTGTGGGGGGTTTCAATGTTTAGGCACATCAGTGGCTCTCCAAACGCAACATGGCGTCCCATCTCAATTTCTGTCAATTTTGCATTGAAAAGTCAAACTGCGCTCCTTCCCTTCCGAGCTCTCCCATGCTCCCATTAGTGGTCTAATTTCTCCTGTTACCCTTGTGAAATAAAAATTTGTGGGCAAAAAGATCATTTTTGTGTAAACAAAAGCGATTTTTTATTTTCACGGCTCTACGTTATAAACTTCTGTGAAGCACTTGGGGGTTCAAAGTGCTCACCACACATCTAGATAAGTTCCTTAAGGGGTTTAGTTTCCAAAATGGTGTCACTTGTGGGGAGTTTCCACTGTTTAGGCACATCAGGGGCTCTCTAAACGTGACATGGCGTCCGATCTCAATTCCAGCCAATTCTGCATTGAAAAAGTCAAACGGCGCTCCTTCACTTCTAAGTTCTGCGGTGCGCCCAAAAAGTGGTTTACCCCCACATATGGGGTATTGGCGTATTCAGGAGAAATTGCATAACAAAATTTATGGTTACATTTCTGTTTTTACACTTGTAAAAATAAAAAAAAATGGTTCTGAATTAAGATGTTTGCAAAAAAAAGTTAAATGTTCATTTTTTCCTTCCACATTGTTTCAGTTCCTGTGAAGCACGTAAAGTAACATAGTAACATAGTTAGTAAGGCCGAAAAAAGACATTTGTCCATCCAGTTCAGCCTATATTCCATCATAATAAATACCCAGATCTACGTCCTTCTACAGAACCTAATAATTGTATGATACAATATTGTTCTGCTCCAGGAAGACATCCAGGCCTCTCTTGAACCCCTCGACTGAGTTTGCCATCACCACCTCCTCAGGCAAGCAATTCCAGATTCTCACTGCCCTAACAGTAAAGAATCCTCTTCTATGTTGGTGGAAAAACCTTCTCTCCTCCAGACGCAAAGAATGCCCCCTTGTGCCCGTCACCTTCCTTGGTATAAACAGATCCTCAGCGAGATATTTGTATTGTCCCCTTATATACTTATACATGGTTATTAGATCGCCCCTCAGTCGTCTTTTTTCTAGACTAAATAATCCTAATTTCGCTAATCTATCTGGGTATTGTAGTTCTCCCATCCCCTTTATTAATTTTGTTGCCCTCCTTTGTACTCTCTCTAGTTCCATTATATCCTTCCTGAGCACCGGTGCCCAAAACTGGACACAGTACTCCATGTGCGGTCTAACTAGGGATTTGTACAGAGGCAGTATAATGCTCTCATCATGTGTATCCAGACCTCTTTTAATGCACCCCATGATCCTGTTTGCCTTGGCAGCTGCTGCCTGGCACTGGCTGCTCCAGGTAAGTTTATCATTAACTAGGATCCCCAAGTCCTTCTCCCTGTCAGATTTACCCAGTGGTTTCCCGTTCAGTGTGTAATGGTGATATTGATTCCCTCTTCCCATGTGTATAACCTTACATTTATCATTGTTAAACCTCATCTGCCACCTTTCAGCCCAAGTTTCCAACTTATCCAGATCCATCTGTAGCAGAATACTATCTTCTCTTGTATTAACTGCTTTACATAGTTTTGTATCATCTGCAAATATCGATATTTTACTGTGTAAACCTTCTACCAGATCATTAATGAATATGTTGAAGAGAACAGGTCCCAATACTGACCCCTGCGGTACCCCACTGGTCACAGCGACCCAGTTAGAGGCTATACCATTTATAACCACCCTCTGCTTTCTATCACTAAGCCAGTTACTAACCCATTTACACACATTTTCCCCCAGACCAAGCATTCTCATTTTGTGTACCAACCTCTTGTGCGGCACGGTATCAAACGCTTTGGAAAAATCGAGATATACCACGTCCAATGACTCACCGTGGTCCAGCCTATAGCTTACCTCTTCATAAAAACTGATTAGATTGGTTTGACAGGAGCGATTTCTCATAAACCCATGCTGATATGGAGTTAAACAGTTATTCTCATTGAGATAATCCAGAATAACATCCCTCAGAAACCCTTCAAATATTTTACCAACAATAGAGGTTAGACTTAATGGCCTATAATTTCCAGGTTCACTTTTAGAGCCCTTTTTGAATATTGGCACCACATTTGCTATGCGCCAGTCCTGCGGAACAGACCCTGTCGCTATAGAGTCACTAAAAATAAGAAATAATGGTTTATCTATTACATTACTTAGTTCTCTTAGTACTCGTGGGTGTATGCCATCCGGACCCGGAGATTTATCTATTTTAATCTTATTTAGCCGGTTTCGCACCTCTTCTTGGGTTAGATTGGTGACCCTTAATATAGGGTTTTCATTGTTTCTTGGGATTTCACCTAGCATTTCATTTTCCACCGTGAATACCGTGGAGAAGAAGGTGTTTAATATGTTAGCTTTTTCCTCGTCATCTACAACCATTCTTTCCTCACTATTTTTTAAGGGGCCTACATTTTCAGTTTTTATTCTTTTACTATTGATATAGTTGAAGAACAGTTTGGGATTAGTTTTACTCTCCTTAGCAATGTGCTTCTCTGTTTCCTTTTTGGCAGCTTTAATTAGTTTTTTAGATAAAGTATTTTTCTCCCTATAGTTTTTTAAAGGGTTAATAAACTTCTTGAATGTGGTTTTGAGAACCTTGAGGGGTGCAGTTTTTAGAATGGTGTCACACTTCATTATTTTCTATCATATAGACCCCTCAAAATGACCTCAAATGTGATGTGGTCCCTAAAAAAAAAAATGGTGTTGTAAAAATGAGAAATTGCTGGTCAACTTTTAACCCTTAACTCCCTAACAAAAAAAAATTTTGTTTCCAAAATTGTGCTGATGTAAAGTAGACATGTGGGAAATGTTATTTATTAACTATTTTTCGTGACATATCTCTCTGATTTAAGGGCATAAAAATACAAAGTTTGAAAATTGCAAAATTTTAAAAATTTTCGCCATATTTCCGTTTTTTTCATAAATAATCGCAAGTAATATCGAAGAAATGTTACCACTAACATGAAGTACAATATGTCACGAAAAAACAGTCTCAGAATCAGCGGGATCCGTTGAAGCGTTCCAGAGTTATAACCTCATAAAGTGACAGTGGTCAGAATTGCAAAAATTGGCCTGGTCATTAAGTACCAAATTGGCTCTGTCACTAAGGGGTTAAGTATATAATTCCACATGTGTTAATTCATAGTGTTGATGCCTTCAGTGTGAATTTACAATTTTCATACAGAAAAATCTTTAAATGAGAAGGTGTCCAAACTTTTGATCTGTACTGTATTTATTTATTTTTTATTTTATTTTTATTTATATAGCGCTAACATTACGCAGCGCTTTACAGTTTGCACACATTTTCATCGCTGTCCCCATTGGGGCTCACAGTCTAAATTCCCTATCAGTATGTCTTTGGAATGTGGGAGGAAACCGGAGTACCCGGAGGAAACCCACGCAAACACGGAGAGAACATACAAACTCTTTGCAGATGTTGTCCTTAGTGGGGCTTGAACCCAGGACTCCAGCGCTGCAAGGCTGCTGTGCTAACCACTGCGCCACCATGCTGCCACTGTATGTATATATATTTAATTTTTTTTTCATTCTTTTTAAAATCTTTATTTGCTACTTTCTTTTGTCCTGGGATCTGATCCGTTTAGTTTAGACTACGGTAAATAATGCGCCATGAACGATCTGTAATAGATTATTCAGCATGCCTAAGCTGCCATGGTTCTCAGCAGAACGTGTCCTGCTTACACAGGATGGTGTGCTTTATACAGGACGATGTGCTTCCAAGAACAATAGTTTTGAGCTTTCTAAATTATTAATATGGGCATACAGGATATAGACTGCTGAAAACAGTCCTACCTGTGTGGCTCACATCAGATGTGTTTTGCTGAGAAATCATCTTTTTTCTGTCGCCTCATTGGGGGACACAGGAACCATGGTGTAGGCTGCTGACACTATGCAGATAAAGTTAGCTCCTCCTCTGCAGTCTATACCCCACCGACAGGAAGTAGGATATCCAGTTTAGCTTAGTGTCAGTAGGAGGTGAACACAGGTCTTTCATTAGACCCTTATCTACCTCAATGTACGTCGTTCCTTTTCAGGTACCACGGAGGGATACAGGGTGAACAGTCACTCCTGTACCCCACAAAGAGACTATGAGTAAGGCGTGTAGTGCCACCCCGTATCCTCATACGTCTAGTTGGCAGGACCCCAGCCCTTAACACAGAAGCGTGTTCAGGTGATCCGGACCTGGTCCTGCCTCAGTCTCCCACCCACTCGCCCACCAGAGCCTGTCGGTCTGAGGAGACGAGGACGTCCCGCATCACATGATTTTGGACGTCTGATCCATGCTGGACGGGGAGGTACTTTTCTTTCTCCCCAGGTTCTGGCGAAGTCAGGAAGAAGATGAGGAGATAATAAGAAAGATCCTTTATTTCTTTCATACCTGCGGCAACCCTTAAGCCACCCGTTCTGTAACTTTACAGAGGTTTTTAACTTCGGGAGCTTTCCCTGCCTTTTCCGGTGGTAGTGGGGGCAGCGGGTATCCCACCGCTGCGTTTTGAGGCCTCCGCGTCCCCCCCCCATCCCCCATGCTCGGCAGTCACTTGCCGCAAATCTAGGTCCCGGCTTTTCTCGGGCCTAGTTACAGCGCTGGCTCCGCCCCCCCGTCCTTAACATCCGGGCGGGCTTTTTTCCCGCCCGACTCTCTGTACCCATTCTTGTGCAGGACGGCTAGCTCCGCCCACAACTCCCAGCCACCTCAATCGGCCTGGGATCGCCGCCATCTTTCTGGGGAGCATTCTCCTCCGGACCCGGTGGCTATTCCCGCCCCCCCTTCCGACTTCTGAGAGCGGGTCTTTTCCCACCAGCGTGCGTCTTCTCCGGCCGGGTTCCCCACCTTTATCTTCCTGCTGGTGCCCTGGACCTGTGCCCTGATGCCTGTCGCAGCTACAGCCTGGGAGCAGACTACAGGACACTATACCTGCTGTGAGTAGCGCTGCTTAGCAGTCTGGCACTCCTCTCTGCATCTCTCCTGTTCCCCTAACCTTCTGGCATTCTTTAGTAGGTCTGCTTACCATGCCTAATCCTAAAGGGGAGCGTTATTGTCCTCCTGCTCCCTCTTCCTCCTTTACTCCTGTCAGACACTTTGTGTGCTCTCTGGGAAATGTTAGGTTCTCTTCCCTCTGTCAGGGCTGCAGCATCTCCACTGTTCCCATCGCCCAGGAGTCCCTTCCTACCCCGGGTGAGCCCGAGACCCCTATCCCTGGGCGGTTTTCCTTTCTGTCGCAGTCTGTGGCGGACCTCACCAGGGTTCGCAGACCCTGGTGTCCGTGCTTGGCAGATTGTCCCTTCCAGCTCCCGCAGTTGCCAGTGGGTCACAGGATTCTCCGTCCGACCCCTTTTCAACACAGACTGCAAGAGATCCAGACAGGAGCACCATTCTAAGTCCTTTTTCCCGCTCCATCTCGCCCTCCATTTTTCAGAGGATGACTCAGACTTGGATTCAGTACAGGCCTCTAACAGGAGAGATATGGTACAGAGTCGTCTTGTTGCGGTCACCAGACCGTAGGCATCACGGATAACTCTACAGAACCCGTATATTAGGCGGTTTCGTTTAGACGGTCAAAACCAACTTCCAAGGTCTTTGCCCCACACAGTGAATATGTGGAGGTACTTGCCAGGGAAAGGGTGAACCCGACCAGACGCTTTCAGAGAGGGAAGGGTCTCGGCATCCTATATCCCTTCTCCCCTGAGCTCACCGCTAACTGGACTGCTTCCCTGGCAGTGGACCCGCCAGTCTCCAGACTGCCCATCCATATGGTCCTCCCGCTCTCTAATGCAGCATCTCTCAAAGATTCCAACAATAGATTTATATAATCGCTGGCAAGGTCAGCTTTTGAAGCTGCTGCTCCTGCATTGTACCTGGCCTCTACCTTGGTCTCAAGGGCCATAGCTAGAGGGGCCTAACAGCTTTGTAAGGACATCCTGGATCAGCTTATCTCTGACGCCACAATTGGGTCGAGTAAATTCCTCCCCCAGCAGAAAGTTAAGCCACCCTTTCGCCGCCCGCAACAGTCTCGTTTCCGGTTCTTTCGCAGCAATCCTGGTTGGTCCACTACAGCCAACTCGGGGATTGGGGTGCTCCCCTCATGGGGACAGAGGTCCCCAGGTTTCTTATAAGACAAACCAGTCGCTGAAGAGACGACCTAAGCAGTCCAGATCTAAGAGAACCAGGTCCCATAGATTCTCGCCTAAGTGACTCTTAGCATTATCCGGTCAACACCAGCAGAGTAGCCGGCCGTCTACTCCGGTTTAGTCATGCCTTGTTCTCTGTCGTTCACGACGAATGGGTCAGGGACCTGGTGTCCTCCAGATACAAAATAGAATTTTCTTCCTGCCCTCCAGCAAGGTTCTTCCCCTCTCGTCCTCCCAAAGCGAAGGCGCGGACACTGTCCTTTTACCGGACCATCGATTTGCTTTGTCAAGATGGGGTTATTCCGGTATCAGAAAAGGACAGGTTCAAGGTGTTCTATTAGAACACCTATTTGGAAAAACAGGAGGAGAGTTGAGTATAAAGGGTTAAAAGCGAATACTTTATTATAAACTTGTCAAGTGACATAAATACAATACAAGAAATATTAAAAGGAGGAAAAGGATGATGTGTACGATCAGCCCCCCATTAATACAAAAAGTCTGAGTGACAGAAAGCAAGCTCTCCATAAGGTGCACATATGTAATAGCCAAGTGGACTATATGAACGTATGTTATTTAGAGCAGCGCTTGCCAAAAGAGTCAACAGGGTAAATGGGGTAGATGGTAGATGGTACCAGGTTGTATCCAAGAGCGCCCCAACGCACGTTTCGCCTCTTAGTGGACAGCTTTTTCAAGGGGATAACTCTGTGAATGGGACATAAAAGGTCCTTGCCTAGACAGTCACCTGAGGCCGGTCACATGTTGTGAACCGACCAATCACATCGGCATCCGCAGCGCGTGCGCTCTGTAAACCGCAGGTCCTGCGGCGGCCGCCAGCGTCGAGCACAATCGCGCATGTGCGGGGACAGAGAGCCACCGCACACGTGCGAAGGGCCGTAGAGACGCCGCGGCAGGAGGAGGAGACAGCAGAAACAGCGCACACGCGCACAGCCGGGTAATTATGGAAGAAAACACATACATATACATTGTACTGCAATGGCCGCAATAGAAAAAGGGGTTATCCAATATCATCATATTCCATGGACCATTATAGGTCTCTAAGCGATATTCATGACATGTAATCTTCTTGCAGGTGCGGTGACTCAATATTACGTGTAACTTTGCCAATGCGCTCGATTTAATCCAAGGGGCATATATTGTGACTGGAAACATCTGTAGATATATATGGGCATGTTACGGTCCGTGCCATAAGATGTTACTAAAAATGTGAAAAGAATAAAGAGAGAATATATAATAAGAACACACGTATTTAAAAACAATAGGATCCAAACCAAGATCATGGGGGTGCATGATCGTATAGAAATGGGGACGATTTAATGAACCCCAGGACATGGTAAATTCGTCGCAAGAACGAGGCAAAACTTAATGCCTCATTTAACCCGTTTGGTACCATGGTGTTAAGGCGCACAATCCAGCTTGACTCTCGTTGAGCCAGAAGTTTTTTGTAATTCCCACCCCTGATGCCCAGGTGTAGGCTCTCGATCCCCCTGACCCGAAGGGACCCTGCGTCACAGTTGTGAAAGGTCTTAAAGTGACGCGGGATTGTCTTCAGTCCAGAGGGATCGACCACCACCCCGGCCGCGCAAATGTCCTGAACGTGCTCACGCACCCTAACTCTGAGTTCCCGGGAAGTGAGGCCAATGTAGATCCGAGGACAAGCGCATGTGGCATAATAGATGACATTGCTCGTACCACAAGTAATGTGCTGTCTAATTTGGAACTGTTTGAGGCCATCAGAGATTCCAAAAGTAGAGGTGCGTTGGACATTTGCGCAGGCCAGGCAGTGGCCACACTAAAAACACCCCAAAGTGGGGCCCCCGAGTGCCAAAGATGGTTTTTTATAGGTGGAATATAGTGACTTCTGACTAGCAAATTGCCAATATTAGGTGCTCTTCTAGCAGTCATAGCAGGAAAGTCACCTAAACTAGTCCCCAGGGCGGGCTCAGTCTTCAGGATAGACCAATGCTTCTTCAGAATACCCCTGATATTAAGCCATTCATGGTTATATGTACTAATAAACCTGGTGGTATCCTTTTTACCTCCTGTTTTGTGTTTTTTGGTTGCATACAACAAATCACCACGCCAAGTTTTCCTAGCTCTATCAAATCTACGCTTTATGCACCTGCAGCTGTATCCGCGTGCTTCAAATCAGGACTGTAAATCCGCAGCTTGATTATAAAATTTCTGATCGGATGAGCAGATCCGTCTTACTCTTAGGAACTGTCCGACCGGGACAGCTCTGATAGTGGCAGGGTTACTGAGGTTGACTTACGAAAGACATCAGTCTGGATACACCGAGCTGTGTCGAGTTCCAGTGTGATGTCCATAATGTCAATCCTAGTAGAACTATGCTGATAAGTCAATCTGATGTTGAATGGATTCGTGTTCAGTCTAAGCATAAAGTCCTCGAGCTGCTGTGAAGTCCCCGCCCACATGAAAAAAAATATCATCAATGTAACTAAGCCAGCAAAGCACATGGTCGGCGGCCTCGCGCCCCCATCGCCAAATAGGAATCTCTCCCCAGTGTCCCAGGAAGAGATTAGCATACAAGGGCGCACAGGCCGCACCCATGGCTGTGCCGCGCTTCTGTAAGTAAAAAACGTCCTTCCTGAGGGTCATCAGGAAGATCAAGGCAGAGGGGGTCCCAGTGATCCTGGCCATGTGGGGCGTGGTACGCAGAGTTGGTGACTGGTGACTACCAGATCGTCCGGACTTACTCTCCAAGGGCCCGATTTGCCACCAGAACTCGGGGTCCTGTGTTTAATGGCATGGCTGTTGAATCCTGGGTCCTAACCCAAGCTGGGTTCTGCAAAGAGATAGTTTCCACCATGATTAGTGATCGGATTTCTGTATCGGTGAGCATCTATCACTGCACCTGGAAAACTTTTTTTCACATGGTGTAGAGACCGCGGTCGTTCTCCTTGTCTTCTCCATCCCCACCATATTGGAGTTTCTTCAGTCCGGTCTGGACTCAGGTCTGGCGCTTAGTTCCCTCAAAGGTCAGGTTTCCGTTGCTGGACATTTCGCTAATCCACCTTTCATGGAAGGTCGCTTTCCTTGTCGCAGTGACATCAATCAGGCGGGTTTCAGAGATGGCCGCTCTGCCCTGTCGAGCTCCTTTTCTAATTTTCCACCAGGACAAGGTAGTTCTCAGGCCATCCCCCTCCTTCTTGCCCAAAGTGGTCTCCTCCTTTCACCTTAACGAGGACATTGTCCTGCCCCCATTTTGCCCCACACCAATACGTTGGGTTGAAAGGGCTTTTCACACTCTGGATCTGGTGAGAGGTCTCAGAAGGTACGTCTCATGGATGGCGCCTTTCTGTCAGACCAACGCTTTGTTTGTGCTTCCTGTGGGTCACGGCAAGGGACTGGCCGTTTCAAAGTCTGCAATAGCCAGGTAGATATGCTCAGTTGTTCAAGATTCTTACCGTGTCAGAGGCAATCCTATACCAGTAGGAATTAAGGTGCATTCTTGGGACATTCAGCACCAGGCGTCGGCGGAACAGGTTTGCAAGGCTACGACTTGGTCCAGTCTGCACACATTTTCAAAGCATTACAACATTCACACTCAGGCTTCAGTAGATGCGGGCCTGGGCAGATGGATCCTGCAGGCGGTGGTAGCACATCTCTAGACAGTTGGTATGTGGAGTTTGGTATGTAATGTCGGTTTTCCCAACCCAGGGACTGCTTTAGGACGTCCCATGGTCCTGTGTCCCCCAATGAGGTGAAGGAGAAACATGAATTTTTGTGAACTCAATGTAAATTCCTTTTCTCTGAGCCACTCATTGGGGGACACAGCACCCACCCTATTGGCCTAACGGCTGTGTTTGTTCTTCGGTTTGACATGTTGTACCAGTATTTGATGATTTTGCTCTCCTACTACTTTGTCACTGAACTGGATCGGCTGTAGCCAGTGGTAGGTGTATACTACAGAGGAGGAGGAGATCATTTTTATATATTCGCTTAGTGTCAGCCTCCTAGTGGCAGCAGCATATACCCATGGTCCTGTGTCCCCTAATGTGTGGCTCTGAGAAAAGGATTTTACGGTGAGTACACAAAAATCCATGTTTTTATGTTTGGTTGTTGTCACGCACTAAAAGATACTTATTATTATTGCATCTCCCATATTTTGAGAGCTATAATTTTTCCATATCTCTGCCAACAGTCATGTTAGGGCTTGTTTTTTTGCAGATGATTTGACTTTTTAATTGGTACTATTTTCAGTTACTTGGCTACGTAGCTTTTTTTTATCGCTTTTGTTCTCCAATTTTTGTGTGGCGGAATGAACAAAAACAATCAATTCAGGATTTTTTTTGGTGTGGTGTTTTTTTTTTTTTTTTAAAGTCATTCCGCATGTTGTAAAATTGATAATGCAGCTTTGTTCCTCTGGTCAGTACGATTACAGCGATACCATATTTTTTATCATTTGTTTTATGTTTTGGCACTTTTACACAATTAACACTATTTTATGGAAGCTTTTTTTTTTTTTTTTATTTTTTTTTTTTTGCATCGCTGTATTGTGAGAGCTATAACTTTTTTTTACTTTTCTACTGATGGAGCTGTATGGTGGCTTCTTTTCTGCAGGACAAGATAATGTTTTCAGTGATACAATTTTTATTTCCAATTGTCTTTTTGATCGCGTTTTATTCCACTTTTTGTTCGGCGGTATGATGAAAAAGCATTGTATTTTGCATCATTATTATTATTTTTTCAGTATTCACTGACTGGGTTGACCAGTGTGACCGTTTTCTAGGTCAGGGCATACCTGATGTGGCAATTTCCAAATATGTGTGCTTTTTTAATTTTGTTTGTTTTTTTTTACATAAAAATACTTATTTATGAGTACAATTTACATAATTTTTTTTTTTTTTTTTTTTACAAACTCCTTTTATTGGACTTTAACTTTCAGCAGTCTGATCTCTTGTATAAAGCATTGCAGTGCACTAGCATTGGCAGCCCCCCTTAGGGGCTTGCCTTATCCTAGTGACCCAGATGTCATCAAAACGACCTCTGGTCACCATGGCAATGATCTGGCCCTCGCGATGATGTCACGGGGGCACCAATCGGCGGAGAGCTCCCTCTCCCTCCCTTCTAAATGTTGTGATTTGATATTGGTTGCATCATTTAGGGGGTTAAGCTGCCGGGATCAGTGCTGGCACCTCTCCTGGCAGTGAGAGCCGGGTGTCAGCTATGATGTTCGCTGGACACCCAGTGGCAATCGCCGTGATGTATATGTCCTTGATTGGTCTGGAAGTCCTTCCCTTTTATGATGTATATATTCTGTAAATGTTGTGTATGGGTTAAAAATCCTTTCACAATTGAAACATTAACTCAAAAAGTGAGTTATCTCACATACACATTTATTTAGGGAAGGCTGTCCACCATTGACTGAACTCCTAACCCAGGAATTTAAAAAAATAAATTAATTTCAAGTTATCACAAATCTATTGATCAATAATCTGTTCAGCTTCTCATGATCTATTACAGATAAACTGGGAAACTGGGTTGTAGGTTCAACCTGGCATTACTTTATGAAATGAGTCCCTGAATGAAATCTGATCATAGGGTGGAAGCTCCAAAGACCTCAAGCATAGAGTTGAGCACTCCACTCATTCGGCAAGCTATAGTGCTTACCATATAAGCTGCAGAGGGAACCCGGGTTCCTGGATCGCTACGGCAGATCAGCTGATCGGTGCCCCAACTACATGTGTCGCAGCTGTGTCACTGTCACAGCACATGCATGGAAAGCCTGTGTGTTGGACTGTTCATGCATGTGCTGCGACAGTGACACATTCGCAACACATGCAGCTGCGGCGCTGATTAGCCAGCGCGCTCCATGTATCCGGGTTCCCTCTGCACCTTATTCAGCAAGCACTATAGCTTGCAAAATAAGCAGGGACCCGAAGAAATTCACTCTACTCGAGATCACCTGTTCTTTGTGCGGAAACACTGCAGCACATACTTAATTTCTCCTGCATTAAAGGGAACATTTGCCATTATGTAGTGCTAGTAAGGATAGCCATGCAATGTGCCATTTTGTTGGGTCATCACTCCTCTACTATAATTGCTCATGTGTTCTGGCTAATGGATGATTGTCCTAAACTGGTAACACACTATATTAATGGGGTAGTCCAATATCAGCAAGTTATCGCCAATCCTCAGCATAGGTGATAACTTTTAGATCGAGGGTGTTACGACTTAATACCCCCTGCGATTACTAGAGCAGAGTACTTTTCCTCCCCTTTTAAATGGAGTGGCTGTCAAGCATGCACACTTCCAATTCATCCAAAAAGGCCTCATTCTGGTATAATCGATGTGCATCTCAGTGGTCACACCCCAGATCTTAAAATTATCACTTTGGCTGTGGATTGATGATGACTTTTTGTTACTTGCATAATCCTGTGCGTATGAATTCTGTAGTAGAAAATAGGTTTTCATTAGGCTGGAGGACGGATACTCCCTTTAAGATACAGTGGGTATGGAAAGTATTCAGACCCCTTTAAATTTTTCACTCTTTGTTTCATTGCAGCCATTTGGTAAATACAAAAAAAGTTATTTTTTTTCTCATTAATGTACACTCTGCACTCCATCTTGACTGAAAAAAAAAAAAACAGAAATGTAAAACATTTTGCAAATTTAATATAAAAGAAAAACTGAAATATCACATGGTCATAGGTATTCAGACCCTTTGCTCAGACACTCATATTTGTCACATGCTGTCCATTTCATTGTGATCCTCCTTGAGATGGTTCTACTCCTTCATTGGAGTCAAGCTGTGTTTAATTAAACTGAAAGGACTTGATTTGGAAAGGCGCACACATACAAGACCTCACAGCTCACAGTGCATGTCAGACCAAATGAGGATCATGAGGTCAAAGGAACTGGCCAAGGAGCTCAGAGACAGAATTGTGGCAAGGCACAGATCTGGCCAAGGTTACAACAGAATTTCTGAGGTACTCAAGGTTCCTAAGAGCACAGTGGCCTCCATAATCCTTAAATGGAAGAAGCTTGGGACCACCAGAAGTCTTCCCAGACCTGGCCATCCAGCCAAACTGAGCAATTGCGGGAGAAGAGCCGTGGTGAGTGAGAGAGCTAAAGAAGGACCCCAAGATCACTGTGGCTGAGCTCCAGAGATGCAATAGGGAGATGGGAGACAGTTCCACAAAGTCAACTATCACTGCAGCCCTCCACCAGTCAGGCCGTTATGACAGAGTGGCCCGACGAAAGCCTCATCTCAGTGCAAGACATGAAAGCCTGGATACAGTTTGCTAAAAATACATGAAGGACTCCAAGACTATGAGAAATAAGATTCTCTGGTCTGATGTGATGAAGATAGACCTTTTTGGTGATAATTCTAAGCGATTTGTGTGGAGGAAACCAGGCACTGCTCATCACCTGCCCAATACAATCCCAACAGTGAAACATGGTGGTGGCAGCATCATGCTATGGGGGTGTTTTTCAGCTGCAGGGATAGGACGACTGATTGTCATTGCAGGAAGCATGAATGCGGCCAAGTACAGAGATATCCTGGATGAAAACCTCTTCGAGTGCTCTGGGACCTCAGACTTGGCCGAAGGTTCACCTTCCAACAAGACAATGACCCTAAGCACACAGCTAAAATAACAAAGGAGTGGCTTCAGAACAACTGTGTGACCTTTTTTGACTCGCCCAGCCAGAGCCCTAACCTAAACCCAATTGAGCATGTCTTGTGAGACCTGAAAATGGCTGTCCCAACGTTCACCATCCAACCTAATGGAACTGGAGATGATCTGCAACGAAGAATGGCAGACGATCCCCAAATCCAGGTGTGAAAAACTTGTTGCATCATTCCCAAGAAGACTCATGGCTGTGCTAGTTTAAAAGGATGGTTCTATTCAATACTGAGCAAAGGGTCTGAATACTTATGACCATGTGATATTTCAGTTTTTGTTTTTTAATAAATTTGCAAAAATTACTGCATTTCTGTTTTTTTTTTCAGTCAAGATGGGGTACAGAGTGTACATTGAGAAAATAAATGAACTTTTTTGAATTTACCAAATGGCTGCAATGAAACAGTGAAAAATTTCAAGGGGTCTGAATACTTTCCGTACCCAATGTATGCTGCATTATATTACTGATATAGTTACCCATTGGAAACCTAAGGCTAGGTTCACATTGCGTTGGGGCAATCCATTTAGCGCATAGGCGAACGGACTGCGCTAACGCAATTTCCCAAAAGGGATCGCGTTTGCCGCAAGCAGCGTTCGAGGTCCGTCACTCAAATGACGGCACATCGCTAGCACACGCCCATTGTGGGCGTGCACTAGCAAAGCGACGTTAACGGACTACGTTACACGGTGTAACGTAGTCCGTTTAACGGGTTCACACAACGCAGTGTGAACCTAGCCTAAGAGTCTGTAGCAATATAACAATGTCTTAGTCACAGGAGCCCTGTACGCTATCTCCAGCATCTACATCTACAGGAGCCCTGTATGCTAACCATTATCTTTGGACTTATTAAGGCCCCTTCACATTTAGCGACGCTGCAGCGATACCGACAACGATCCGAATCGCTGCAGCGTCGCTGTTTGGTCGCTGGAGAGCTGTCACACAGACCGCTCTCCAGCGACCAACGTTCCCGGTAACCAGGGTAAACATCAGGTAACTAAGCGCAGGGCCGCGCTTAGTAACCCGATGTTTACCCTGGTTACCATCCTAAAAGTAAAAAAAAACAAACACTACATACTTACCTACAGCTGTCTGTCCTCCAGCGCTGTGCTCTGCTCTCCTCCTGTACTGGCTGTGAGCACAGCGGCCGGAAAGCAGAGCGGTGACGTCACCGCTCTGCTTTCCGGCTGACCGACGCTCACAGACAGTACAGGAGGAGTGCAGAGCACAGCGCTGGAGGACAGACGGCTGTAGGTAAGTATGTAGTGTTTGTTTTTTTTTACTTTTAGGATGGTAACCAGGGTAAACATCAGGTTACTAAGCGCGGCCCTGCGCTTAGTTACCCGATGTTTACCCTGGTTACCAGTGAAGACATCGCTGGATCGGTGTCACACACGCCGATCCAGCGATGTCTCCAGGGAGTCCAGCGACGAAATAAAGTTCTGGACTTTATTCAGCGACCAACGATCTCCCAGCAGGGGCCTGATCGTTGGTCGCTGTCACATATAACGATTTCATTAACGATATCGTTGCTACGTCACAAAAAGCAACGATATCGTTAACAATATCGTTATGTGTGAAGGTACCATTACACCCATGCCTGTGGCTGGCATCTCCAGAGATTAGCAATTGTCACCTATTCTTTTGGTAGGTGATAATGTGTAATCTTGTACAATGGGTTGAATTGTTCACTTTTCTTGGAGTTTATTCACACCATTCGATAACAATAGTCAGTGATTACATGATTTCTTTCTACTACTTTTAGGTCATTCCTGTTGGTTCCCAACTGGTTAACAGTGGTACTGGGCTAACCTCATTGCAGTGCCTCGAAAACATGATTGCTGGATTACGAGGAAAAGTTATTGAGGTACATCATATCTCAGAACTGAATTGATGTCTTCTTTCCATCAAGTGTTTTTATGCCTTTGTGGACAGTTTGTCTTGGGATTTTTTTCTAAACTGATCTTTAAAATGGACATAAAGTTCATAGTTTCCATGTGGAAAGCTGGTACCTAAGCAAAAAGATCTACCGTATGTGATTTTGTGTCTGCTTTTTTTCTGGTACATTCATTAAACCATAATTGAGACAACTGAGTAGTACACTAGGAAAATTGTGAACGAACAAGAATCCGTCATTGTTTCTGAGGGAAGAAAAGGATAGTACAGCTAACGTGTCCTAAACGTAATTTTTTTGTTTGCTTTTTAACAACTATAGCAGCAGTTGCATATTTATCATTATTTTGGTCTCCATACAGATCCACAACCATTTTCCTCACAAGCCTGTGATTTTGATTGGGTGGAATACTGGAGCTTTAGTTGCCTGTCATGTGAGTATGACGTCTTTACACATTTAAGTCTGTGGACAACTAACTAAACGCTGATCTTTTTATTGTCCATTTGCTTCCTAAATGCAAAACTAAGTAACTTTCTAAATATTTAGAACATTTTTCTACCTTTCTGTTGTAGACTCTGTGTAACTTGTTGCATAGCCAGCTGTCCTGCTGTTTCTAAAATTTATGAGACCCCACACTACTCCTTTGCGATTTTGTTCATATTTTCTAATCCTCATTTATGAAGCAGTCTGCTCCGTACAAACCTTGGCATTACATTTATTTACTATTTTGCTTTGTTCAGGTTTCTCTCATGGAATATGTGACAGCCGTGGTCTGTTTAGGATTTCCTCTGCTCACTATTGATGGACCCAGAGGGGTAAGTCATGGGGAAAGTCAAACAGTATAACAAATATTACTCCATGAAAAACTTAGTTTGGTGTAATTTGCATACATGTGCAAAGAAGAGTCATATTCTCACCCCCTCATAATTTTTCTCAGGCCTAGTGTATTATAAGACAAAGGACCACTTCATCAAATGAAGATTGAGAAGTCCTTTAGTATACACAGCAAAATTATAGTACATTTATTCAGTCGCCATGACAGCACAACGAGAGAGGGGATCCGCCCTTCAGGGACAGGAAACCTCAGACATAAAAGGGCGGCACCTCACTCACCCGCCAGTTGGTTTCCTGTCCCTGACAGTGGAACCTCTTCAGACAGGCCCAGAGAAGAGGGTTGAAGATAGAAGCTATCCCACTCCTGACAGGCCGATGCAGGTAGCGGGGGTCCCCTACCTCGGCCTGATCAGGGGGATGGAAGCACCACACTGCAGGGGGACTGTCTGTGTAGGTGACAGCAGGAGGAAGCAGCCCTAAGCGGGGGGCTTGACTTCTGTGGTGCCGCTGTTCACCTGGTACGTGAGGCCCAATGGTGCGCATCTGCCGGAGCTCCTGGGGTCGGTCCGCCGCTGCTGCTGGGGTCTGCGGTGGCTAGGTGAGCGCGGCCGTCCTTGTTCGGCGCGTCTGCTCTCAGCGCCGCGGCCGCGTCCGGAAGGGGCGTGTCCTGATGACGCGGGTGCGGCGCGGGGCGATGACGCGGCCGCGCATGCGCGGTAGCGTCTTATCCTGGCTAATGGCGGCGCCCGGCGTCGCAGGGGGGGATTTTGGCCTCAGGGTGTCTGGCGCTCTACGGGCGCTAGCGGGGGCAGTACCAATTAGCGGTGCACCGAGGGATGTTCCTGCTGACCCCCCATCCGGGGGTGGTACCCAGGGGGATAGATTTAAACGCTGCACTGAGGCCTCAACATTGTTCCTGTCCACCATCTTGGAATGGAGTCTCTGGAAGGAACACCGCAGCTGGGCGGTGAGCAGCAGCAGTTACCTGAACAACCTTTGAGCAGCTCCCAGCGGCGTTCTAGTGGCAGTAGTCGCGCTGGTAGAGCCAAAGAAACTCAGAAATCAACTAAGTCCTCTGGCCGTAAGGAATCTCCGGCTAAGAAGGACCCCCCGATCACGGTACCATTCACTGCAGGGATGGGTAAGTGAGCTTCGTGAAAGTACATTTCTGATAGCTGTCCCTCCTTGTATTCCCTCTCTCCTTATTAGGGGAGGAAATCTGTGTCCAAATCCAAACATAGAGAGTGTGCCATCTGTACGGAACCTCTTCCGGATGGACGTAAAAAGAAATTGTGCAGCATCTGCATTCAACAATTAATGGAGGACGAGACCCCTGACCTTACGTCTACTCTTAGGGATCTGGTTAGACAGGAGGTCAGAGATTCCATAAGGTCTCAGAAGACAGTTTCAAAAAAGAGGAAGGAGATATTATCCCCAGCCTCGGATGTGGATTCAGACACGGGTGGTGTGAGTTCGGATTCTCATCCGTCGTCATCATCAGAGGACGTGGAATCTAGTCGAACCTGTCTATCACTGGACAGGGTTAACCGCTTAGTCAAAGCTGTCAATAGCACTATGGGCATTGAGGAGGCCCAGGCGGAATGTTCCATCCAGGATATAATGTTTAAAGGCATAGATCGCAAATCCAGAAGAGTATTTCCCGTAGTTGATAAAGTTAAGTCTCTGATTACGAGAGAATGGAAAAAACCCGAAAGGAAGGGGTCTCTCCCACCAGCGTTCAAAAGAAGATATCCCTTTGAGGAAGAAGCTTCTTCCTCCTGGGACAAGGTCCCGAAACTGGATGCGGCGGTGGCTAAAGCATGTAAAAAGACGTCTCTTCCGTTTGAGGATCTGGGGAGCCTAAAAGACCCGCTTGATAGGAAAGCTGAGGTATTCCTTAAAGGAGCTTGGGAAGCATCAGCGGGTTCCCTGAGACCAGCGATTGCGGCCACCTGCACTGCCCGGTCGTTGATGGTATGGCTGGGTAATCTAGAAGACCAGCTCAAGGATAAGGTTCCTAGGAGCGAGATCCTATCTTCCATGTCTATGATTCAGGATGCAGCAGCCTTCCTTGCGGATGCGTCAGCCGATTCTGTTAGGCTAGCGGCAAGGTCATCAGCACTGTCCAATGCGGCCCGTAGGGCTCTTTGGATAAAATGCTGGCCAGGAGACTTGCAGGCCAGATCAAAACTATGTGGCATCCCCTGTGAGGGGGTTCATTTGTTTGGCCCAGTGCTGGATGAGCTTCTAGAAAAAGCAGGTGACAGTAAGAAGCGATTCCCTCTCCTAACAAGACCCTTCTATAGACGGGACTATAATAGAGGAGGGCCATATCGCCGAAGATCGGACAGGGATTCAAATAGAGAATCGACCAGATACAACTCTTACAGGAGAAGAGGTAGAGGTTACATGTTTAACTCTTCTAGAGACTCTAAAAAGCATCAATGACTGGCGGCCCAGGTGGGCGGTAGGCTTTTGGCCTTCTACCCAGCCTGGGTAAAAATCACCAATAGTCCATGGATACTCAGTATCATTAAAGAGGGGCTAAAGTTCCAATTCCACCATACCCCCCTGGAAAAATTCAAATTAACTCCTATCCGTTCTTCTCCCGCAGAACAGTTGGCGTTGGAGTCAGAGGTTCGAGATCTCCAAAAAAAGGGGGTTCTCGTTAAAGTACCTACGGAGGAACAAGGTACGGGGTTTTACTCCCCTTTATTCCTGGTAAAGAAGCCAGATGGATCTTATCGTACCATCATCAATCTGAAGGGCCTGAATGTATTCCTGCTGGTCCCATCCTTTAAAATGGAATCTGTGAAGTCGGCAATAAAGCTTCTTTTTCACAATTGCTTCATGGTTGTCTTAGATCTGAAAGACGCCTATTATCATGTCCCGATACATGCAACTCATCAGCGCTTTCTCAGGGTGGCGATTTCTCTTGCCGGCACAGTGGAGCACTTTCAATATCGGGCACTCCCCTTTGGTGTTGCAGTCGCACCTCGGGTGTTCACTAAGATTATGGTGGAGGTTAATGGCACACCTTCATGAGCAAAATATACTAATAATTCCCTATCTGGATGATTTATTGATCGTTGGGCGCTCAGAGGTACACTGTAAAGAACAGTTGGGGAAAGTGATGGCGGCGTTACACAACTTAGGATGGATTATCAATCTCAAAAAGTCGCGTCTTCAGCCCTCAACATCACAGCAGTTCTTGGGTCTTACTGTGGATTCAGCTCAGCAGGAATGTCGCCTGCCAGACTCAAAAGTTGATACTATTCACCGGCTGGCCTCCAGAGCAATTAGTAATCCCGTAGTTTCCCTAAGAAGTGCTATGTCACTCTTAGGTTCACTTACTTCTTGTTTTCCGGCGGTGATGTGGGCACAGTTTCACTCCAGGGCTCTGCAATGGGATGTTCTGCATAATTTTCGGCGTCTGGGCGCTAACCTTGACAAAAATTTTTCCCTATCTGTAGAGGCCACGGGTTCACTAAGGTGGTGGACACACATCCCTAATCTGCGTAAAGGGGTACCTTGGACATATCAGATATCACGGGTAATAACAACGGATGCTAGCCCCACGGGGTGGGGAGCACACTGGGAGGGCAATTGCATTCAGGGTCTGTGGTCCCATTCTGAGCGAGACACGTCCTCCAATCTGAAGGAATTGATGGCGGTGGAACGCGCCTTAGATAGGTTCCTTATACCTCTGCAGGGTAGACATGTTAGGATACTCTCTGACAACCAGGTGACCGTTGCTTATGTGAACCACCAAGGAGGTACACGGTCTAGGTCATTAATGAACGTTACAAATCATATCTTTCAGATGGCCGAAAATCACCTGCTCTCCCTTACGGCCCTTCATATAAAGGGAAATCTAAATACCATGGCCGATTACTTAAGCCGCAACGAGCTCAAACAAGGGGACTGGTCTCTAAAACCGGCTGTCTTCAATCAGATCGTGCGGTTGTGGGGATGTCCAGAGATAGATCTGTTTGCCAGTCGAGGAAACAAGAAACTCCATCAATTCTGTTCCCTAGACCCAAGGGACAACCCGTACGCAGTCGACGCTCTTCTGATCCCCTGGAATTTCAATCTCGCCTACGCTTTCCCTCCTCTGAATCTCATTCCTATAGTTCTGAGGAAAATTCGGGAAGACGGAGCCCGAGTGGTTTTAATAGCCCCATTCTGGCCCAGAAGGTCTTGGTTCCCATGGTTGAGAAGCATGTCCATTTCCCAACCATGGATCCTCCCAGAAATACCGGACCTCCTTTCCCAGGGTCCAGTCTTCCATCCACGAGTAACCAACTTGCACCTGACAGCGTGGAACTTGAGAGGTCACTTCTGAAAGGAAAGGGATTCTCCCAGAATCTTGTAAATACTCTACTTAAAAGTAGGAAAGCCTCCACGACTAGCATTTATGTTAGGGTATGGAGGAAGTTCCTATCAAGTTCAGGAGCACAAATCGATCAAAAACCTGATATTGCTCAGATCCTAGAATTTTTACAGAAGGGCCTAGAGTTAGGCTTAGCCACCAGCACCCTTAGAGTTCAGGTTTCAGCTCTAGGGGCACTATATAATTCCAACATAGCCAGTAATCGCTGGATAACAAGGTTTTTCAAAGCGGTCACCAGATCCAGGCCGGTTGTTAAACAGAGAATAGTTCCATGGGACCTAAATCTTGTGCTCTCAGCTCTAACACAAGCTCCGTTCGAGCCGATTGACTCTGTCCCGATCAAGATCCTGTCGGTCAAAACAGCCCTCTTAGTTGCTCTTACATCGGCAAGAAGGGTTAGTGATCTTCAGGCATTATCCAGGCAACGTCCATATATGCAATTTTTGGAAGATAGAGTGGTGATGAGGCCTGACCCTCTTTATCTTCCAAAGGTTGCCTCAAAATTTCATAGATCCCAGGAGGTGATCCTACCTTCATTTTGTCCTAATCCCTCTAACAATAAGGAGCAGAGATTTCATTGTTTGGACGTACGTAGGTGCCTTCTTAAATACATTTCAGTAACAGACACCTGGAAAAAAGACCACGCATTATTTTTATCCTACCAGGGGGTTAGGAAGGGACTTAGAGTATCAAAAAATACCCTAGCCAGATGGATTAGGGAGGCGATATCTCTTGCTTATACCGCAGGTGGCGTGGAGATTCCAGAAGGTATAAAGGCTCACTCCACTCGTGCGGTAGCCACATCCTGGGCTGAGAGAGCAGAAGTATCGATTGAGGACATCTGTAAGGCGGCCACATGGTCTTCTCCATCCACCTTTCTTAGACACTATAGATTAGATCTAGGTGGCTCCTCCGACCTCACGTTTGGGAGAAGGGTGCTGGAAGCTATTATCCCTCCCTAGTCACCTTTTCACTTCTCTGAAAGTCTCTCGTTGTGCTGTCATGGCGACTGAATAAATACGTACGCTACTCACCTGGTAGCAGTGTTTTTTCAGGAGCCATGACAGCACCCTTATATTCCCTACCCTCTTTGCTTATGGGTTCAACACTTCCTTTAGAGAAATTCCTAAGTTTATTCACTGGGTGAATTGTACCATATATTAATATTGTTTATGTGCTACTAACCTAGAAGGTCCTTTCATACTCTGTAAACCAACTGGCGGGTGAGTGAGGTGCCGCCCTTTTATGTCTGAGGTTTCCTGTCCCTGAAGGGCGGATCCCCTCTCTCGTTGTGCTGTCATGGCTCCTGAAAAAACACTGCTACCAGGTGAGTAGCGTACGTATTTCTTTATATGTTACATGCAGATATTTATCCCCTTAGTGAGCGGGCCAATTTTTAAAATCTGCCCAGTGTCACTTTATGTGGTAATAACTATAAAATGCTTTAACATATCCCAGTGATTTGGAGACTCTTTTCGTGACACATTGTACTTTGATAATGGTAAATTTAGGTGTTATGTTTTGTGTTTATTTATAAAAAAAACACAGAAATTTGACAAAAATGTAAAAAAACTGCAATTTTCAAACTTTGAATGATTATCCCTTAATACAAATAGTCGTACCATAGCAGAATATTAATAAATAACATTTCCCTCATGTCTGCTTTAAATTGGCACCATTTGTAAAATGTTATTTTATTTTGTTATTATTTTAGGAGGTTTGAAAATGTAGCAGCATTTTTTCCTTTTCTATTCACAGCTTTCTTGCGTCTTGGCATGCTTTCCACAAGTCTTTCACACTGCTTTTGGGTGACCTTGGGTGACTCCTGGTACAAAAATTTAAAGGAAATGTCACCTACTTTTTCGTCTATAAGCTTCGGCCACCACCATCAGGGGTTCATCTACATCATATTGTAATGCTGTAGATAAGCCCCCGATGTAACCTGAGACAAGAAAAACAAGTTATATTATACTCACCTGGGGGGGGGGTCCGGTCTGATGGGCTTCTCGGTCCGGGTCCGGCGCCTCCCTTCTTTATGCGATGACGTCCTCTTCTTTGCTTCCAGTTGCGGCTCCTGTGCAGGCATACTTTATCTGCCCTGTTGAAGGAAGCACAAAGTACTGCAGTGCGCAGGCTCTGGGCTTCTCAAACCTTTCCCAGCGCCTGTGAACTGCAGTACTTTGCTCGGCCCTCACCAGGGCAGATAAAGTACGTCTGCGCAGGAGCCGCAACAGGAACCAAGGAAGAGGGCATCATTGCATGAAGGTGGGAGGCGCTGGACTGCGACGCCCATCGGACCAGACTGCACTGGACCGCCCCCAGATGAGTATAATCTATCTTGTTTTACCTATCTTTCAGGTTACATCGGGGCTTATCGACAGCATTACAGAATGCTGTCGATAAGCCCCTGATGGTGGTGGCTGAAGCTTATATATGAAAAGGTAGGTGACCGATTCCCTTTAAGCAGTTCTTCTTTGTTTTATGGCTTGTGACTATCCATCTTCCTCTTGATTACATTCCAGAGGTTTTCAATGTGGTTCAGGTCAGGAGATTGGGCTGGCCATTACAAGGATTTGATGTGGTGGTTCTTCATCTACACATTCATTGACCTAGCTGTGTGGCATGGCGCATTGTCCTGCTGGAAAAAACAGTCCTCAAAGTTGCGGAACATTGCCTCAGGGAGGAGGAAATATGGAATGGATCACATCAGCTTGGTTGCCCTCACTGTGAACATCTTTCTATGTGGAAATGCCTAATTTATAGAGTCAACCTGGAGGTCAAATTTCTAAACCAGCCTCTCAGGTTAATATTCTAATCCTTGGTTTGTGACTGTATCCCGGCTATTTTACCAATGAATATGAATACATTATTTTTCTTTGAACACTATTTGTGTGACTTGTCTCATAGTAAATAGTGTCATGCTGCTATTGGCATGTCAGTTCAAAGGAGCCAGAATGTGTGAAGTGTTTCCAATTCTGTGTGTTCTCAGCAAGGCCCACTGGGGTGACTGGAGCCAGGAAACTGCCTTTCCCAGAATAACATAGGTTGTGAATAACACCTTTGTGAAGAGCTGCAGTCTCGGGACAGATGTTAATTTACTGCTGGTCATACAGCCATACATATACATATTCCACTACAAGCACCATTAATTCCATGGTGCTGTACATGAGAAGGGGTTACATACAAAGTTATAGATATCACTTACAGTAAACATATTTACGATGACAGACTGGTACAGAGGGGAGAGGACCCTGTCCTTGCAGACTTACATCCTACGGGATAATGGGGAAGTGACAGAAGGTTGAGGGTGCAGCAGTTCTGGTGGTGGTTAGGCGGCAGAATGGTTATTGCAGGCTGTAAGCTTTCCTGAAGAGATGGGTTTTCTGGTTCCGTCTGAAGGATCCGAGGGTGTTGGATAA
Source organism: Ranitomeya imitator (assembly GCF_032444005.1). Classification (NCBI taxonomy): domain Eukaryota; kingdom Metazoa; phylum Chordata; class Amphibia; order Anura; family Dendrobatidae; genus Ranitomeya; species Ranitomeya imitator. The sequence continues at coordinate 621,022,536 of NC_091285.1, read as the reverse complement.
TCGATTCATAGAAAAACAGCCGCACACAAATATTTGGAGTTTTTTCAAATGCAAAGAAGGAGAGTAGTTTATTGAATTCACCACAGAAGTATAGTAGCGTAGAGGTAACGTTTCGGCCCCAAGGCGGGCCTTTGTCAAACCTCACTTGTTGTAGAGAAAGGTATGGTAAAGAAGGACCCCGCAGAGACGGGACAGACAATTGAGATAAGCAGGCTCCAACAGGAGAGAACACTGGACGATGCGTGGAATGCTTGGAGGCTAAAGCAAGAAAAGTGATCCCAGTCAGGGCTGCGGGTCCGGGTTGTAGGGGTACCTGTGGTGATGTGTTAATCGGACGTGTTAAGGCGTTGGATTCCAGAGGATGGGGGATATTCGGGATAAATCTTGAAGGCGGTTGTGTGAGGAATGAATGAATAAGTGTGGAGGAGAGTAGGAGGTCTTGGGAGGATCGGAGATTACGTGAGGGAAGATATTGGGAGATTAGTTCAGAGATATAGGAAGGGGGCAGGTTGTGGATGGCTTTGTAGGTCAGTGTTAGTAGTTTGAACTGGATTCGTTGGGGAATTGGGAGCCTGTGGAGGGGATTGCAGAGGGGAGAAGCAGGGGAGTAACGAGAGGTGGATTAGTCGGGCAGCAGAGTTGAGGACAGACTGGAGTGGTGCAAGAGAGTTAGCGGGGAGGCCACAGAGGAGGGTGTTGCAGTAATCAAGACGGGAGATGATGAGGGCATGCAGAAGAATTTTAGTAGGGGCATGAGGAAGGGACAGATTCTGCAAATATTTTTGAGTTGGAGGCGACAGGACGTGGCAAGAATTTGGACGTGCGGTTTGAAGGACAGGGCAGAGTCGAGAGTTACCCCGAGGCAGCGGTTTTCAGGTGCGGGAAAGAGCGTGATGCCATTTACCATAGTAGATAGGTTGGGTAGGGGAGATACGCTAGATGGAGGAAAGATGATGAGTTTGGCTTTGTCTACATTGAGTTTTAGGATGCGAGAGGTGAAGGAGGATATGGCTGAAAGACACTCCGGGATTCTGGACAGCACAGAGGTGAAATCTGGGCCAGAGAGGTAGATCTGAGTGTCGTCCACATACAGGTGGTACTGGAAGCCATGGGACTTTGAGTTGTCCTAAGCCAAGGGTATAGATGGAAAAAAGTAGGGGCCCCAGGACAGAGCCTTGAGGGACACCAACAGCGAGAGGGCGGGATGACGAGGTAGTGTGGGAGTGGGAAACGCTAAATGTGCGGTCGGAAAGGTATGAGGCAATCCAGGACAGGGCAAGGTCATTGATGCCAACAAGTCGAGAAGGAGGAGGATGGAGAACTGTTAGCTTTGGATGTAAGTCATTAGTAATTTTGGTCAGGGCAGTTTCGGTGGAGTGGTTCTGGTGGAAGCCAGATTGGAGGTTGTCAAGGAGAGAGTTAGATGAGAGGTGGGAGGAAAGTTGAGAATGGACATGCTCAAGGAGTTTGGAAGCGAATGGGAGCATTGATATGGGGCGATAGCTGGGCATAGCAGTTGGGTCAAGGTTAGTTTTTTGAGGATGGGTGTGATGGTGGCATGTTTGAAGGCAGAGGGGAAGGTACCAGAAGAGATAATAAACAAGAAAAGGAAAGCCACTATAATGTATGCACACCACCAAAAGTTATAATGAGTCAAACAAGCTTTATTGGTAACCTATAAAAACAATTAAAGCCATACATACAAAACTCCCTCCATATACGTGTGCCCAACACTGCCCAATACACAATACTTCCATATAGTAGTGGAAAACATGCTTCAAATATGGCAGATAGTATACACATATAAATAGTTACTGGCAAAAATCCGCCCTGTCCTGACCAGCAAAAGATATATCTGTCGATAGCAAAACCCTGTCAGGCTGCAGCTTACCCACAGCAAATAGTCCTCCTGGTATATAATGAGTAGGGCACAAGCAAATACGGCCAAATAATTACCCCAAATAGGAAGAAGGAGCACGGCTGTCACCCGTCCCGAGCATAACAGGGGAACATGCTGCGGCAGCTAGAAGGTGATCCAGACAGAAGGCTCACAAAATATAGAGAAAATATAGCAAGAACTGGGCAGCCAGCAAGTGAAGGGCAACGGAGGGAGAGCCCTACGCATATCGCTGTTCAAGACAGCTTCATCAGGGTAAGGTACCAGAAGGTAGCAATAGGTTGAAGAGATGGGTTAGGGCTGTAATTAGCGTGTTAGTAAGGTTGGGGAGCAGATGGGATGGGGTCAAGTGCACAGGTGATGAGGTGTGATTTGGAAAGGAAGTGAGTAAGCTCTCCTTCAGTGATGTTGGAGAGGGAGGTTATTAGGAAAACGCAGAGGTTTGGTATATGGAGTGGTTGGGGTGGTGGAACAGTAAAGGTTTTCCTTGTTTGGTCGATCTTACTATTGAAGTAGGTGGCAAAGTCCACGGCAGAGATAAGGGGAGTTGGAAGTGGCAGTGGTGGCCGAAGTAGAGAGTTGAATGTGCTGAACAGTTGTTTTGGGTTGTAGGATAATGAAGATACAAGGTTTGTGAAATAGGTCTGTTTAGCAGAGGTGAGGGCAAATTTGAAGGAAAGGGTAGCTTGTTTGAAAGCAGTGAAGTGACCCTAGATGCTTGTCGAAGTTTTTTGTTGAGATTATTGTGCCAGGGTTGTCTATTGATTTGTCGCACTTTGATGTGAGGGTAGCGATATAGAAAGTGGTGGCGCTGTGTTGTCATGGAGTGAAGATATGGAGGACAGAGTTAGAAGAGAGTCTGAGAGTCTGTGAATGTCTAGGTGTGTGAGGTTTCTGCGAGGGTCTGCTAGTGACTGGACATCGGGGGGGGGGGGGGGTGAGGAGGACAAGGATGAGAAGGTGAGTAGATGGTGGTCAGATAGGGGAAGGGAGAGGTTGTGAGATTTAGATAGGGAACAGTGGCGGGTGAAGATGAGGTCTAGTGTATGTCCGTCTGTGTGGGTGGCTGTGGAGGACCACTGAGTAAATTCAAAGGATGAGACAGGAGTTTGAAGGCTGCTGGCTGTCAGTAAGGATATTAACGTAGCCCATGATGATGGTGGGGATGTCAGCAGAGAGAAAGTGAAGAAGCCAGGTGGAGAATTGGTCAATGAAGGCAGTGGCTGAGCCTGGTGGTTGGTATATGACAGCCATTTGGAGATTAGAAGGAGAGTAGATACGGACAGAGTGAACCTCGAAAGAAGGAAGGATAAGGGAGGGTGGGAGCTGGATAGGGTTGAAGGAGCAGTTTTTAGAAAGAAGGAAACCCACTCCTCCGCCATGTCTGTTGCCAGAGGAGTGTGGGTAAAGTGGAGGCCACCTTAACTCAGTGCAGCAGGGAAGGCCGTATCGGGGAGGGGGCGCATCAGGCAGGTCTCGGTGAGGGCCAGGAAGGAAAGGTTGCGGAAAGTAAAGAGATCATGGATCTCGTGGAGCTTGTTGCAGACGGAGCAGGCATTCCAAAGTGCTCCAGAGAGAGGAAGCAGGGGTTGGGGGTCAGTGACACATATTTTAAGTGTGAGGGATTGCTGTAGTTTCTCTTAGTGTGAGAAGTATAGGGGTGAGGATTAGTGGGATGCATGAGGGGGGGAAGGGGGAATTAGGATTGAGGGATATGTTGCCAGCAGTGAGAAGAAGCAGAGAAAGGGAAAGCAGGTGGGTGAAGGAGAGTGATCGGCTTATATTATATTTTAGTGGGAGAGGTCTGAGGTTAAGGGGCAGGTCTGCAGCTGAAGCAAGGTAGGGGGGTAAAAGAGGGGGGGTAGTGATTTGGGGATAGCGAAGGAGAGTGCAGATTAGTGGACCAAAAATGGTGAGGGCAAATGTGAGCATGGTTAAAGAGCAGGGTAAGAAAAGAAAAGGTAAATTTAAAATTAGAAGACCGTGATTAGTCTTACCTTCTGACCGATTTCTGGACTATTTCTGGTATATTTCTGATGTCATGCTTCAAATGATGTCACATCTGACCAAGGTCATATATGACCTGCTCTATTCAACTTATACCATTCAAGTGTCCATAAAATGAAGCTAGGTGAGAGAGAGTGGAGGAGGAGGGAGCAGGAGGACAGTTCACAACAGGGAGCAATTAACTTACTGCAGTTAGTAGAACATTTGACTAGCATCAAAGCTGAAGAAAGAGGCAGACTAAAGGTACCTTCACACTAAACGATATCGCTAGCGATCCGTGACGTTGCAGCGTCCTCGCTAGCAATATCGTTCAGTTTGACACGCAGCAGCGATCAAAATCCTGCTGTGATGTCGTTGGTCGTGGCTAGAGGGCCAGAACTTTCTTTGGTCGCTGGCTCTCCCGCTGACAACGCTGAATCGGCGTGTGACACCGATTCAGCGATGTCTTCGCTGGTAACCAGGGTAAACATCGGGTTACTAAGCGCAAGGCCGCGCTTAGTAACCCGATGTTTACCCTGGTTACCTTCCTAAAAGTAAAAAAAACAAACACTTCATACTTACCTTCCGCTGTCTGTCCTCCGGCGCTGTGCTTTCCTGCACTCACTGTGAGCACAGCGGCCAGAAAGTATGAAGCGTTTGTTTTTTTTTTTTTACTTTTAGGATGGTAACCAGGGTAAACATCGGGTTACTAAGCGTGGCCCTGCGCTTAGTAACCCGATGTTTACCCTGGTTACCGGGGACCTCGGGATCGTTGGTCGCTGGAGAACTGTCTGTGTGACAGCTCTCCAGCGACCAAACAGCGACGCTGCAGCGATCCGGATCGTTGTCGGTATCGCTGCAGCGTCGTTTAGTGTGAAGGTACCTTAACCCCTCTGTGACCTTAGACGTACTATCCCGTCGAGGTGCCCTGGGCTTATCTGACCCTGGACGGGATAGTACGTCATAGCCGATCGGCCGCGTTCACGGGGGGAGCGCGGCCGATCGCGGCCGGGTGTCAGCTGCTTATCGCAGCTGACATCCGGCACTATGTGCCAGGAGCGGTCACGGACCGCCCCCGGCACATTAACCCCTGGCACACCGCGATCAAAGATGATCGCGATGTGCCGGCGGTACAGGGAAGCACCGCGCAGGGAGGGGGCTCCCTGCGGGCTTCCCTGAGCCCCCCGCAGCAACGCGATGTGATCGCGTTGCTGCGAGGGTCTCCTCACCTCCCTCCCTGCTCGAGCCCCGGATCCAAGATGGCCGCGGATCCGGGTCCTGCAGGGAGGGAGGTGGCTTCACAGAGCCTGCTCAGAGCAGGCACTGTGAAGCAGCCTGCACTCCTATCAGATCAGTGATCTGACAGAGTGCTGTGCAAACTGTCAGATCACTGATCTGTGATGTCCCCCCCTGGGACAAAGTAAAAAAGTAAAAAAAAAAATTTCCAAATGTGTAAAAAAAATAAAAAAAAATATTCCAAAATAATGAAAAAAAAAAAAAATATTATTCCCATAAATACATTTCTTCATCTAAATAAAAAAAAAAAACCAATAAAAGTACACATATTTAGTATCGCCGCGTCCGTAACGGCCCGACCTATAAAACTGGCCCACTAGTTAACCCCTTCAGTAAACACCGTAAGAAAAAAAAAAAAAAAAACGAGGCAAAAAACAACGCTTTATTATCATACCGCCGAACAAAAAGTGGAATAACACGCGATCAAAAGGACAGATATAAATAACCATGGTACCGCTGAAAGCGTCATATTGTCCCGCAAAAAACGAGCCGCCATACAGCATCATCAGCAAAAAAATAAAAAAGTTATAGTCCTGAGAATAAAGCGATGCAAAAATAATTATTTTTTCTGTAAAATAGTTTTTATCGTATAAAAGCACCAAACCATAAAAAAATGATATAAATGAGGTGTCGCTGTAATCGTACTGACCCGAAGAATAAAACTGATTTATCAATTTTACCAAACGCGGAACGGTATAAACGCCTCCCCCAATAGAAATTCATGAATAGCTGGCTTTTGGTCATTCTTCCTCACAAAAATCGGAATAAAAAGCGATAAAAAAATGTCACGTGCCCAAAAATGTTTTCAATAAAAACGTCAACTCGTCCCGCAAAAAACAAGACCTCACATGACTCTGTGGACCAAAATATGGAAAAATTATAGCTCTCAAAATGTGGTATTGCAAAAAATATTTTTTGCAATAAAAAGGGTCTTTCAGTGTGTGACGGCTGCCAATCATAAAAATCCGCTAAAAAACTCGCTATAAAAGTAAATCAAACCCCCCTTCATCACCCCCTTAGTTAGGGAAAAATAAAAAAAAATGTATTTATTTCCATTTTCCCATTAGGGCTAGGGTTAGGGCTAGGGTTAGGGCTAGGGCTAGGGTTAGGGCTAGGGTTAGGGCTAGGGTTAGGGCTAGGGTTAGGGTTAGGGCTAGGGTTAGGGCTAGGGTTAGGGCTAGGGTTAGGGCTAGGGTTAGGGCTAGGGCTAGGGTTAGGGCTAGGGTTAGGGCTAGGGTTAGGGCTAGGGTTAGGGCTAGGATTAGGGTTAGGGTTAGGGTTGGGGCTACAGTTAGGGTTGGGGCTAAAGTTAGGGTTAGGGTTTAGATTACATTTACAGTTGGGAATAGGGTTGGGATTAGGGTTAGGGGTGTGTCAGGGTTAGAGGTGTGGTTAGGGTTACCGTTGGAATTAGGGTTAGGGGTGTGTTTAGATTAGGGTTTCAGTTATAATTGGGGGGTTTCCACTGTTTCGGCACATCAGGGGCTCTCCAAACACGACATGGCGTCCGATCTCAATTCCAGCCAATTCTGCGTTGAAAAAGTAAAACGGTGCTCCTTCCCTTCCGAGCTCTCCTGTGTGCCCAAACAGGGGTTTACCCCAACATATGGGGTATCAGCGTACTCAGGACAAATTGGACAACAACTTTTGTGGACCAATTTCTCCTGTTACCCTTGGGAAAATACAAAACTGGGGGCTAAAAAATAATTTTTGTGGGAAAACAAAAAGATTTTTTATTTTCACGGCTCTGCGTTATAAACTGTAGTGAAACACTTGGGGGTTCAAAGTTCTCACAACACATCTAGATAAGTTCATTGAGGGGTCTAGTTTCCAATATGGGGTCACTTGTGGGGGGTTTCTACTGTTTAGGTACATTAGGGGCTCTGCAAACGCAATGTGACGCCTGCAGACCAATCCATCTAAGTCTGCATTCCAAATGATGCTCCTTCCCTTCCGAGCCCTCCCATGCGCCCAAACGGTGGTTCCCCCCCACATATCGGGTATCAGCGTACTCAGGACAAATTGGACAACAACTTTTGTGGACCAATTTCTCCTGTTACCCTTGGGAAAATACAAAACTGGGGGCTAAAAAATAATTTTTGTGGGAAAACAAAAAGATTTTTTATTTTCACGGCTCTGCGTTATAAACTGTAGTGAAACACTTGGGGGTTCAAAGTTCTCACAACACATCTAGATAAGTTCATTGAGGGGTCTAGTTTCCAATATGGGGTCACTTGTGGGGGGTTTCTACTGTTTAGGTACATTAGGGGCTCTGCAAACGCAATGTGACGCCTGCAGACCAATCCATCTAAGTCTGCATTCCAAATGATGCTCCTTCCCTTCCGAGCCCTCCCATGCGCCCAAACGGTGGTTCCCCCCCACATATCGGGTATCAGCGTACTCAGGACAAATTGGACAACAACATTTAGGGTCCAATTTCTCCTGCTAACCTTGGAAAAATACAAAACTGGGGGCTAAAATATAATTTTTGTGGAAAAAAAAATATTTTTTATTTGCATGGCTCTGCGTTATAAACTGTAGTGAAATACTTGGGGGTTCAAAGCTCTCACAACACATCAAGATGAGTTCCTTAGGGGGTCTACTTTCCAAAATGGTGTCACTTGTGGGGGGTTTCTACTGTTTAGGTACATTAGGGGCTCTGCAAACGCAATGTGACGCCTGCAGACCATTCCATCTAAGTCTGCATTCCAAATGGCGCTCCTTCCCTTCCGAACCCTCCCATGCGCCCAAACGGTGGTTCCCCCCCACATATGGGGTATCAGCGTACTCAGGACAAATTGGACAACAACTTTTGTGGTCCAATTTCTCCTCTTACCCTAGGGAAAATACAAAACTGGGGGCTAAAAAATAATTTTTGTGGGAAAAAAATTTTGTTTTATTTTTATGGCTCTGCATTATAAACTTCTGTGAAGCCCTTGGTGGGTCAAAGTGCTCACCACACATCCAGATAAGTTCCTTAGGGGGTCTACTTTCCAAAATGGTGTCACTTGTGGGGGGTTTCAATGTTTAGGCACATCAGTGGCTCTCCAAACGCAACATGGCGTCCCATCTCAATTCCTGTCAATTTTGCATTGAAAAGTCAAACGGCGCTCCTTCCCTTCCGAGCTCTCCCATGCGCCCAAACAGTGGTTTACTGCCACATATGGGGTATCAGCGTACTCGGGACAAATTGGACAACAACTTTTGAGGTCCAATTTCTTCTCTTACCCTTGGAAAAATAAAAAATTGGGGGCAAAAATATAATTTTTGTGAAAAAATATGATTTTTTATTTTTACGGTTCTGCATTATAAACTTCTGTGAAGCACTTGGTGGGTCAAAGTGCTCACCACACCTCTAGATAAGTTCCTTAGGGGGTCTACTTTCCAAAATGGTGTCACTTGTGGGGGGTTTCAATGTTTAGGCACATCAGTGGCTCTCCAAACGCAACATGGCGTCCCATCTCAATTTCTGTCAATTTTGCATTGAAAAGTCAAACTGCGCTCCTTCCCTTCCGAGCTCTCCCATGCGCCCAAACAGTGGTTTACTGCCACATATGGGGTATCAGCGTACTCAGGACAAATTGGACAACAACTTTTGAGGTCCAATTTCTTCTCTTACCCTTGGAAAAATAAAAAATTGGGGGCAAAAATATAATTTTTGTGAAAAAATATGATTTTTTATTTTTACGGTTCTGCATTATAAACTTCTGTGAAGCACTTGGTGGGTCAAAGTGCTCACCACACATCCAGATAAGTTCCTTAGGGGGTCTACTTTCCAAAATGGTGTCACTTGTGGGGGGTTTCAATGTTTAGGCACATCAGTGGCTCTCCAAACGCAACATGGCGTCCCATCTCAATTCCTGTCAAGTTTGCATTGAAAAGTCAAATAGCGCTCCTTCCCTTCCGAGCTCTCCCATGCGCCCAAACAGTGGTTTACTGCCACATATGGGGTATCAGCGTACTCAGGACAAATTGGACAACAACTTTTTGGGTCCAATTTCTCCTGTTACCCTTGGTAAAATAAAACAAATTGGAGCTGAAGTAAATTTTTTGTGTAAAAAAGTTAAATGTTCATTTTTATTTAAACATTCCAAAAATTCCTATTAAACACCTGAAGGGTTAATAAACTTCTTGAATGTGGTTTTGAGCACCTTGAGGGGTGCAGTTTTTAGAATGGTGTCACACTTGGGCATTTTCTATCATATAGACCCCTCAAAATGACTTCAAATGAGACGTGGTCCCTAAAAAAAAATGGTGTTGTAAAAATGAGAAATTGCTGGTCAACTTTTAACCCTTATAACTCCCTAACAAAAAAAAAAATTGGTTCCAAAATTATGCTGATGTAAAGGAGACATGTGGGAAATGTTACTTATTAAGTATTTTGTGTGACATATCTCTGTGATTTAATTGCATAAAAATTCAAAGTTTGAAAATTGCGAAATTTTCAAAATTTTCGCCAAATTTCCGTTTTTTTCACAAATAAACGCAGGTACTATCAAAGAAATTTTACCACTATCATGAAGTACAATATGTCACGAGAAAACAATGTCAGAATCACCAGGATCCGTTGAAGCGTTTCGGAGTTATAACCTCATAAAGGGACAGTGGTCAGAATTGTAAAAATTGGCCTGGTCATTAACGTGCAAACCACCCTTGGGGGTAAAGGGGTTAAGATGGAAAGAAGGATCTACAGTCATGGCCAAAAGTATTCACACCCCTGCAATTCTGTCAGATAATACTCATTTTCTTCCTGAAAATTATTGCAAACACAAATTATTTGGTATTATTATCTTCATTTAATTTGTCTTAAGTAAAAAAACACAAAAAGCATTGTCCTAGAGCCAAATTGGATATAATTCCACACCAAATATAAAAAAGAGGGTGGACAAAAGTATTCACACTGTTCGAAAAATCATGTGATGCTTCTCTAATTTGTGTAATTAACAGCACCTGTAACTTACCTGTGGCACCTAACAGGTGTTGGCAATAACTAAATCACACTTGCAGCCAGTTGACATGGATTAAAGTTGACTCAACCTCTGTCCTGTGTCCTTGTGTGTACCACATTGAGCATGGAGAAAAGAAAGAAGACCAACAACTGTCTGAGGACTTGAGAAACCAAATTGTGAGGAAGCATGAGCAATCTTAAGGCTACAAGTCCATCTCCAAAGACCTGAATGTTCCTGTGTCTACCGTGCACAGTGTCATCAAGAAGTTTAAAGCCCATGGCACTATGGCTAACCTCCCTAGATGTGGACAGAAAAGAAAAATTTACAAGAGATTTCAAAGCAAGATTGTGCGGATGTTGAATAAAGAACCCCGACTAACATCCAAAGAAGTTCAAGCTGCCCTGCAGTCCAAGGGTACAACAGTGTCAACCCGTATTATCTGTCGGCATCTGAATGAAAAGGGACTGTAAGGTAGGAGACTCAGGAAGACCCCACTTCTTACCCCGAGACATAAAAAAGCCAGGCTGGAGTTTGCCAAAACTTACCTGAAAAGGCCTAAAATGTTTTGGAAGAATGTTCTCTGGTCAGATGAGACAAAAGTAGAGCTCTTTGGGCAAAGGCGTCAACATAGAGTTTACAGGAGAAAAAAAGAGGCATTCAAAGAAAAGAACACGGTCCCTACAGTCAAACATGGCGGAGGTTCCCTGATGTTTTGGGGTTGCTTTGCTGCCTCTGGCACTAAACTGCTTGACCGTGTGCATGGTATTATGAAGTCTGAAGACTACCAACAAATTTTGCAGCATAATGTAGGGCGCAGTGTGAGAAAGCTGGGTCTCCCTCAGAGGTCATGGGTCTTCCAGCAGGACAATGACCCAAAACACACTTCAAAAAGCACTAGAAAATGGTTTGAGAGCAAGCACTTGAGACTTCTAAGGTGGCCAGCATTGAGTCCAGACCTGAATCCCATAGAACACCTGTGGAGAGATCTAAAAATGGCAGTTTGGAGAAGGCACCCTTCAAATATCAGGGACCTGGAGCAGTTTGCCAAAGAAGAATGGTCTAAAATTCCAGCAGAGCATTGTAAGAAACTCATTGATGGTTACCGGAAGTGGTTGGTTGCAGTTATTTTGGCTAAAGGTTGTGCAACCAAGTATTAGGCTGAGGGTGCCAATACTTTTGTCTGACCCATTTTTAGAGTTTTGTGTAAAATGATCAATGTTTTGCTTTTTGCTTCATTCTCTTTTGTGTTTTTTCATTTAAGACAAAATTAATGAAGATAATAATGCCAAATAATTTGTGTTTGCAATCATTTTCAGGAAGAAAATGAGTATTATCTGACAGAATTGCAGGGGTGTGAATACTTTTGGCCATGACTGTAGGTGTGAGGAGCACGGATATATCCATATGTCACCGCTGTGCTTTCCGGCTGGCCGGCGCTGACACAGGATGCAGGAGGAGTGCAGAGAAGCACAGCGCCGGGGACAGACAGCTGAAGGTAAGTATGTAGTGTTTGTTTTTTAACGTTTACGCTGGTAACCAGGGTAAACATCGGGTTACTAAGCGCGGCCCTGCGCTTAGTAACCCGATGTTTACCCTGGTTACCAGTGAAGACATCGCTGGATCGGCGTCACACACACCGATCCAGCGATGTCAGCGGGAAGTCCAGCGACGAAATAAAGTTCTGGACTTTCCTCAGCGACCAACGATCTTCCAGCAGGGGCCTGATCGTTGGTCGCTGTCACACGTAATGATTTCCTTAACGATATCGTTGCTACGTCACAAAAAGCAACGATTTCATTAACGATATCGTTATGTGTGAAGGTACCTTAAGACCTCACAACTCACAGTGCATGTCAGACCAAATGAGAATCATGAGGTCAAAGGAACTGGCCAAGGAGCTCAGAGACAGAATTGTGGCAAGGCACAGATCAGGCCAAGGTTACAAAAGAATTTCTGAGGTACTGAAGTTTCCTAAGCACAGTGGCCTCCATAATCTTTAAATGGAAGAATTTTGGGACCACCAGACATCTTCCTAGACCTGGCCGTCCAGCCAAACTGAGCAATCGTGGGAGAAGAGCCTTGGTGAGAGAGGTAAAGAAGGACCCCAAGATCACTGTGGCTGAGCTCCAGAGACGCAGTAGGTAAATGGGAGAAAGTTCCACAAAGTCAACAATCGCTACATCCCTCCACCAGTCTGGCCTTTATAGCAGAGTGGCCCAACTAAAGCCTCCCCTCAGTGCAAGACATATGAAAGCCCGCACAGTTTGCTAAAAAAACACATGAAGGACTCACAGACTATGAGAAATAAGATTCTCTGGTCTGATGAAATGAAGATGGACCTTTTTGGTGATAATTCTAAGGCGGTACATGGGAGAAAACCAGGCACTGCTCATCACCTGCCCAATACAATCCCAACAGTGAAACGTGGTGGCAGCATCATGCTATGTGGGTTTTTTTCAGCTACAGGGACAGGACGACTGGTTGTCATTGAAGGAAACATGAATGCTGCCAAGTGCAGAGATATCCTGGAGTGCTCTGGACCTCAGACTTGGCCTAAGGCTCACCTTCCAACAAGACAATGACCCTAAGCACACAGCTAAAATAACAAAGGAGTGGCTTCAGAACAACTCTGTGACCATTCTTGACTGGCCCAGCCAGAGCCCTAACCTAAACGCAATTGAGCATCTCTGGAGAAACCTAAAAATGGCTCTCCACCAATGTTCACCATCCAACCTGACGGAACTGGAGAGGATCTGCAAGGAAGAATGGCAGAGGATCCCCAAATCCAGGTGTGAAAAACTTGTTGCATTATTCCCAAGAAGACTCATGACTGGAAAAAAAAAACAGAAATGAGCTAGTACAGCCAAGATGGGGTGCAGAGTTTACATTGAGAAAAAGAATTAACTTTTTTTGAATTTACCAAATGGCTTCAATGAAAAATTTGAAGGGGTCTGAAAACTTTCTGTACCCACTGTAGTCATTATTGACAGCAGCATCTAAGGGGTTAAACAGATATGGACGGTGCAAACCCTGTTCGTGACTATACAGCAAGTTGACAGCTGCTGGATTGTCACCTGTATGGGGATGCTATTCTTATTTCTCAGGTCAGTAAAAGACATATTGGCGGTCAATAAGGATTTAATCACCTTAGTAGACAAGGACAAAGCCTGAGGCTGCACTACTAAGAAATTCTGATAGCAAACACTTTTTCTCGGGTTCTTCATTGAAGGACACAGGAAACCTGTCCTTGGGTGTACGCTGCTGATACCGGAGGGATGACCCTAAAACTTTCATTTATAGAACAAGGTAAGCTCCTCCTCAGCAGGCTACACTCGCCTACTGGCACCAAGCTACTCAGTTTAGCTAAGGCTAGGTTCACATTTGCGGTTAAGTCCGCAACGTATCGTCCGCAAACGCATGCAAAAACGCATGATAACGCAGTGTTTTTTTTATCCGCATCAGCGTACGAATGACAGCAAAAAAACGCAGCGTTTGCATGCATTTGCTCTTTTTATGTGCGCATGCATTTGCTCTTTTTATGTGCGCATGCATGTGATATTTCCAGGAGGGCGTGTCTCAGTGGGCGTGTGTAATCAGTTCCTGGACATACGCAGTCCGAAGTATGCAAGCGCATCAAACGCATGCGTACGCAAAGACATACGTACGCATGCGTTTCCATAGACAATAATTCGTTTTTTTAGGCACTCATCCCCATGCGCATGCCTGCGCATATTTGATGGAAATTTGCCGCCTCACAAATTGCAACCTGGTGAGTTAGCCGCACACCACGAAAAGACGCATGCGTAAGCAAACTCGGGCAAACGCATGCACCTGTGTCTACAGTGTTTAACCCCTTTACCCCCAAGGGTGGTTTGCACGTTAATGACCAGGCCAATTTTTACAATTCTGACCACTGTCCCTTTATGAGGTTATAACTCCGAAACGCTTCAACGGATCCTGGTGATTCTGACATTGTTTTCTCGTGACATATTGTACTTCATGATAGTGGTAAAATTTCTTTGATAGTACCTGCGTTTATTTGTGAAAAAAACGGAAATTTGGCGAAAATTTTGAAAATTTCGCAATTTTCAAACTTTGAATTTTTATGCAATTAAATCACAGAGATATGTCACACAAAATACTTAATAAGTAACATTTCCCACATGTCTCCTTTACATCAGCATAATTTTGGAACCAATTTTTTTTTTTGTTAGGGAGTTATAAGGGTTAAAAGTTGACCAGCAATTTCTCATTTTTACAACACCATTTTTTTTTAGGGACCACGTCTCATTTGAAGTCATTTTGAGGGGTCTATATGATAGAAAATGCCCAAGTGTGACACCATTCTAAAAACTGCACCCCTCAAGGTGCTCAAAACCACATTCAAGAAGTTTATTAACCCTTCAGGTGTTTAATAGGAATTTTTGGAATGTTTAAATAAAAATGAACATTTAACTTTTTTACACAAAAAATTTACTTCAGCTCCAATTTGTTTTATTTTACCAAGGGTAACAGGAGAAATTGGACCCAAAAAGTTGTTGTCCAATTTGTCCTGAGTACGCTGATACCCCATATGTGGCAGTAAACCACTGTTTGGGCGCATGGGAGAGCTCGGAAGGGAAGGAGCGCTATTTGACTTTTCAATGCAAAATTGACAGGAATTGAGATGGGACGCCATGTTGCGTTTGGAGAGCCACTGATGTGCCTAAACATTGAAACCCCCCACAAGTGACACCATTTTGGAAAGTAGACCCCCTAAGGAACTTATCTGGATGTGTGGTGAGCACTTTGACCCACCAAGTGCTTCACAGAAGTTTATAATGCAGAACCGTAAAAATAAAAAAATCATATTTTTTCACAAAAATTATATTTTTGCCCCCAATTTTTTATTTTTCCAAGGGTAAGAGAAGAAATTGGACCTCAAAAGTTGTTGTCCAATTTGTCCTGAGTACGCTGATACCCCATATGTGGCAGTAAACCACTGTTTGGGCGCATGGGAGAGCTCGGAAGGGAAGGAGCGCAGTTTGACTTTTCAATGCAAAATTGACAGAAATTGAGATGGGACGCCATGTTGCGTTTGGAGAGCCACTGATGTGCCTAAACATTAAAACCCCCCACAAGTGACACCATTTTGGAAAGTAGACCCCCTAAGGAACTTATCTAGAGGTGTGGTGAGCACTTTGACCCACCAAGGGCTTCACAGAAGTTTATAATGCAGAGCCATAAAAATAAAACAAAATTTTTTTCCCACAAAAATTATTTTTTAGCCCCCAGTTTTGTATTTTCCCTAGGGTAACAGGAGAAATTGGACCCCAAAAGTTGTTGTCCAATTTGTCCTGAGTACGCTGATACCCCATATGTGGGGAGGAACCACCGTTTGGGCGCATGGGAGGGTTCGGAAGGGAAGGAGCGCCATTTGGAATGCAGACTTAGATGGAATGGTCTGCAGGCGTCACATTGCGTTTGCAGAGCCCCTAATGTACCTAAACAGTAGAAACCCCCCACAAGTGACACCATTTTGGAAAGTAGACCCCCTAAGGAACTCATCTTGATGTGTTGTGAGAGCTTTGAACCCCCAAGTATTTCACTACAGTTTATAACGCAGAGCCATGCAAATAAAAAATATTATTTTTTCCACAAAAATTATATTTTAGCCCCCAGTTTTGTATTTTTCCAAGGTTAGCAGGAGAAATTGGACCCTAAATGTTGTTGTCCAATTTGTCCTGAGTACGCTGATACCCGATATGTGGGGGGGAACCACCGTTTGGGCGCATGGGAGGGCTCGGAAGGGAAGGAGCATCATTTGGAATGCAGACTTAGATGGATTGGTCTGCAGGCGTCACATTGCGTTTGCAGAGCCCCTAATGTACCTAAACAGTAGAAACCCCCCACAAGTGACCCCATATTGGAAACTAGACCCCTCAATGAACTTATCTAGATGTGTTGTGAGAACTTTGAACCCCCAAGTGTTTCACTACAGTTTATAACGCAGAGCCGTGAAAATAAAAAATCTTTTTGTTTTCCCACAAAAATTATTTTTTAACCCCCAGTTTTGTATTTTCCCAAGGGTAACAGGAGAAATTGGTCCACAAAAGTTGTTGTCCAATTTGTCCTGAGTACGCTGATACCCCATATGTTGGGGTAAACCCCTGTTTGGGCACACAGGAGAGCTCGGAAGGGAAGGAGCACTGTTTTACTTTTTCAACGCAGAATTGGCTGGAATTGAGATCGGACGCCATGTCGTGTTTGGAGAGCCCCTGATGTGCCGAAACAGTGGAAACCCCCCAATTATAACTGAAACCCTAATCTAAACACACCCCTAACCCTAATTCCAACGGTAACCCTAACCACACCTCTAACCCTGACACACCCCTAACCCTAATCCCAACCCTATTCCCAACTGTAAATGTAATCTAAACCCTAACCCTAACTTTAGCCCCAACCCTAACTGTAGCCCCAACCCTAGCCCTAACCCTAGCCCTAACCCTAGCCCTAACCCTAGCCCTAACCCTAACCCTAGCCCTAACCCTAGCCCTAACCCTAACCCTAGCCCTAGCCCTAACCCTAGCCCTAGCCCTAGCCCTAACCCTAGCCCTAACCCTAGCCCTAGCCCTAACCCTAGCCCTAACCCTAGCCCTAATGGGAAAATGGAAATAAATACATTTTTTTTTTATTTTTCCCTAACTAAGGGGGTGATGAAGGGGGGTTTGATTTACTTTTATAGCGAGTTTTTTAGCGGATTTTTATGATTGGCAGCCGTCACACACTGAAAGACCCTTTTTATTGCAAAAAATATTTTTTGCAATACCACATTTTGAGAGCTATAATTTTTCCATATTTTGGTCCACAGAGTCATGTGAGGTCTTGTTTTTTGCGGGACGAGTTGACGTTTTTATTGAAAACATTTTTGGGCACGTGACATTTTTTTATCGCTTTTTATTCCGATTTTTGTGAGGAAGAATGACCAAAAGCCAGCTATTCATGAATTTCTATTGGGGGAGGCGTTTATACCGTTCCGCGTTTGGTAAAATTGATAAATCAGTTTTATTCTTCGGGTCAGTACGATTACAGCGATACCTCATTTATATCATTTTTTTATGGTTTGGTGCTTTTATACGATAAAAACTATTTTACAGAAAAAATAATTATTTTTGCATCGCTTTATTCTCAGGACTATAACTTTTTTATTTTTTTCCTGATGATGCTGTATGGCGGCTCTTTTTTTGCGGGACAATATGACGCTTTCAGCGGTACCATGGTTATTTATATCTGTCCTTTTGATCGCGTGTTATTCCACTTTTTGTTCGGCGGTATGATAATAAAGCGTTGTTTTTTGCCTCGTTTTTTTTTTTTTTTTCTTACGGTGTTTACTGAAGGGGTTAACTAGTGGGACATTTTTATAGGTCGGGTCGTTACGGACGCGGCGATACTAAATATGTGTACTTTTATTGGTTTTTTTTTTTTATTTAGATGAAGAAATGTATTTATGGGAATAATATTTTTTTTTTTTTTTTTCATTATTTTGGAATTTTTTTTTATTTTTTTTACACATTTGGAAAATTTTTTTTTTTTTTTTTTACTTTGTCCCAGGGGGGGACATCACAGATCAGTGATCTGACAGTTTGCACAGCACTCTGTCAGATCACTGATCTGACATGCAGCGCTGCAGCCTTCACAGTGCCTGCTCTGAGCAGGCTCTGTGAAGCCACCTCCCTCCCTGCAGGACCCGGATCCGCGGCCATCTTGGATCCGGGGCTCGAGCAGGGAGGGAGGTGAGGAGACCCTCGCAGCAACGCGATCACATCGCGTTGCTGCGGGGGGCTCAGGGAAGCCCGCAGGGAGCCCCCTCCCTGCGCGGTGCTTCCCTGCACCGCCGGCACATCGCGATCATCTTTGAACGCGGTGTGCAAGGGGTTAATGTGCCGGGGGCGGTCCGTGACCGCTCCTGGCACATAGTGCCGGATGTCAGCTGCGATAAGCAGCTGACACCCGGCCGCGATCGGCCGCGCTCCCCCCGTGAGCGCGGCCGATCGGCTATGACGTACTATCCCGTCCAGGGTCAGATAAGCCCAGGGCACCTCGACGGGATAGTACGTCTAAGGTCACAGAGGGGTTAAAAGAGAGGAAATCAAGACGCATGCAGATGTATGCATCAGAAACCCTGCGGACACCACCGCAAACGTGAAACCAGCCAACATAGGAGTCACACAGATCTGTCTCAGACCTGTTTCTAGCTATGGTATTTTTTTTCTAATCTTCTTTTTAAAGTAAGGGTAACAGAGCAGAAAGGATGGAGAGTACAGTGTGCCAGTGGTCAGACTACCTTCTTACATGTGGATGGCAAGTTGGTACCTTTCCTGACGTAGACAGCATTTAGGTACTGGTGGGGATGGTCCTCTCCTATGTCGCCTGCCACCGCCCCACATGGCATGGTGCTTTGCACGGAGTGAAGAACATCCAGTGTTTAGGATCAAGACTTGACAGGACAGCCGAGTATAGCTCCTGCCCTGCATCCTTCTGTGTTGCACTGGTAACCCCTTGGCCTGTATTCTCGGCTATAATGGCGCCCCTTCATTTTTTTTGTATACCTGGCTCCCTTTTTTTGACAGAGATTCCCATTCTCTCACCGATAGTGGTGCCTCCTATTCTCAGGTGGTCCCCGTCTTGCTGCCAATTTTCCCGCAGCCTGGCTGTCCTCCTGGGTTCCGGATAGTCCTCAACAGTCATCACTCCATTTCAGGACTTGATAGACTGTCTCTAGAGGACCGACACATTGTAATTCTGCAATGCTCCTCTTCTTCTCCTGGCACCTGCTCCCTCCTTCTTTTCTTTCAATTTACTGTTTTTCTATCATGTCCATTCCTAAGAATGACCAAACATGCCAGCCTGCAAAACCTCCCCTAGTCACTCATTTTGCTTGCGCGTCATGTAAGCGCAAATTCTGAACTTCTCGATCTGCACTAAATTTATTTACCCCGCTCTCCTGCCTGCTCCAGCTTAGGAGCCCTCCACGATCTGCGACTCAGGTGTCCTACCCCCTGTAAGGCCCATTACTGTCTGTGTCCGAGCTGACCATGATGTCCACGACCTCTGCCACTGTTACAGAGCACCTACCTTTGACTACTGATCCTAGTACTCTGACCACTCTTCAGTCAGTCAGACACACCAGGTACTCCACACCAACATGGCAAGTAGCCTCAAGTGAGTTCATCATCTCCCTTACGGCTCTCTCCATCTTGCTCCCCATCTCCTAAGAATCTGTCACCATAGGATCACCATTCCAACTTGGACTCAGATGTGGCCTCCTAGGCATGATAGTGGTTGCCATTCAAGGCAATAATTTTGCTCAGTTCCATATCAGGCCCTGGAAGCTCGCCCTACTTGGTTGTTGTGACAATACTGTTGTCTTACTGGATTGCCCAGTATTTCTACCTCCCACCTCAGGCAGTCCCTGATCTGGTGGCAGGACTCTCCCCTCATTCGTTTTCCGCGCTCTTGCCTTCCTATTCATTGTCAGGTTGTAATGATGAATGCCTGTCGTCTTGGTTTTGGGAGCGGTTTTCCAGAAGTTTACCCTGTTCAGATGTTGGAAAAATGACAGGGCTTTTCTTTCTTTCCATCAACATCCTGGAGAACATAGTCATTATTTTGTCCCTTCTCCATTGTCAGGACCAAATGTGAGATCTTCCTGTCTGAATTCAGTCTATCAATGCCATTGGAATTCAGTCTATCAATGCCATTGCTGTGTCATACATCAACTATAAAAGAGAGGCTCAAAGTCGTCTAGCCATTGCAAGAGTATCACAGACTCTTGCCTATGTGGAACGAAGAATTCCAACAATCTCGGTGGTCAACAAACCCAAAATGGACAAAAAGACCACAGACTTTTTAAGGGGCAAATTGCGGGAGCGTGGTCCCATCATCCGTCAGTCTTTGACCAGATCTGTACATGGTGGGCCATTTCAAACTTCGATTTGATGGCATCCAGACAAAACCACAAAGTTCCTTGGTTCGTGTCCATATCTCACGACTCCCAGCAATCGCTTGTGACGCTCTGGCTATTACATGAAAACAATTCTCCCTCCCTTTTCTGCTAATTAAACAGCTCAAGAAGATGAAGTTGGAAGAAGTCATTCCCATGGCCTAGAGACTGGCCCAGAAGATCCTGATATTTTGAAGTAATCAACCTCCTCGTAGAGCAGGGGTGGGGATCATCTGGCCCCAGGGCCATTTATGGCCCTCGATGACTTTTTATCCGGCCCCTGAGCAGATTCTCAGGGACCACATTCTTGGGAAAGGAGCTGTATTTTGATTGCCACAAGCTCATCAATTTCTTCTTGCTCTTTTAGCACACACATGCAGTGTTCACTACTGAACATTAAAGGGCATGCAATGAAAGATTACATCCTTGGTAGACCCAGGTCTTTCTGCAGGCGGTGACGAATTGTCCTAGTTGCGATGTTCTGGAGGAGCATAGGGTACTTGTTTTTTTAGTTCAACGGCAGTTATAGAAGTATGTGACATCACTTCACGCTTCAGAAGCTTATCAGTCCTTGGTGAAGCCTTCTTGGGTAGGTGCACCAGTGCCTGACTTCCTCTGCGGTACCATCCCAGGAGGCAATGATGCCGCCGACCGCTTCAGTTGATAAATTGCTTCTCTTGACACTCCCAGATCTTTAGCTACAGCAATCACCGAATCCCCCTTCTCAAGCAGAGTCAAGGCACGGGATTTCTCTTCCATTTTAAGCTTCCTTCGACCCATTGTGGGAGATAATAAAAGACTGCCTAATAGCAAAACTGGCTGAACTGCACATAACAACCAGAGTGCAGCTTTCTCTTTACCAGAGAAGTGAAAACTGAGCGTTGATTGGTTGATATTTGCAACAAAGCCAGCTTTAATATTAGACCATTTTTTATTAACTCCCCCATTGTGTACACTTTTAAAAAGTGAAATTATGATGTGGATTTTATATGTAAAGTTTTTTTTTTTTTTTGCTGCGCAAGTGTAAAGATTATTTTTGCCGACACTGTACCTAATAGTTTCCGGTGTCCCTCAGCCTGAGTGCTACAAGACAGTGATTTTATGTTTAATAAGAAAAATTTTCCTTTGCGACTAATTTGTCATGTGTTGTAGACTTATTCTGTGGATGGAATTGATAACTGCATTGTGCCTCGCCTAAAAAAATATGGCAAGCATTTGTTATTATGGTAACATTGTACTTAAGTCTCTCAAAAAAAGCATGCACAGGCTTTTAAAGGATTATTCACATTTCCATAGATGGATATTGTCAGATTGTGCTTGTAAAAACAAGCACTTTTTACAATTTACTGATTATTTAAAATTTGCAACCGTTCTTGAGATATTAACACTTCTCTCTTGTTACTGATTCAAAACCATGTTTACAAGCTCAATAGAAAAGAGCTTGTAAGCACTGCATGTTCTGCTGTCTGGCACGGGTGGTCGCTCTTCATGACAATGCGCTGTAAAGAAATTAAAAGTATTCCTATCTCAAGAACCCTGTATGTAACCCCTTTTCACATGTACAGCACCATGGAATTAATGGTGCTATATAAGTAAATAATAATAATAATAAAGAGCGGCTGAAAATTTTACTTAGCCATAAATTGCAGAATTGCTTTTATTTGCAAGTACCGTACTATCCAACAATACCCATTTATCAAGATGGGAACATACCGTATTTAGAAGGAAGAAATTATAAGGTGCTGTTATAATTAGTTCTGCTCCTTAGTATAGACACAGTCATACCTTCATACACAAGTAATAGCGGAGCAAGGATGAAATCACACACTGCAGACTTATTGCAGTATTTCTGGAAATGAAAATCCATTTCATTCCTCTGAGTTTATTTTTGCAGCAAGCACATTTTCTGCAAGCCTCATTAAATGAATAGGACAGATGTAACAATTTCTGACACACATCTGCTGTGTGCAAGTTCAACTGAAGTCCATTACTTTGTAGGCACAAGTTTTCTGGAGTAAAAGCGTTGATGAATGGGCCCCATTATGTGCACAATGTGGCTTATGTGATTGAGCCTGCGTCTTTTGCTATTGCAGGATGTTGATGACCCTCTCCTTGACTTGAAGACACCAGTACTTTTTGTGATCGGCCAGAACTCTCTTCAGTGTCACCCAGAGGCAATGGAGGATTTTCGAGAGAAGCTCAGGGCTGATAACAGTTTGGTCATTGTTGGAGGGGCCGATGATAATCTTCGGTAAGAACTTTTTCACCATCAAAATATTAAAAATGACAAATTTGGTAATCATATTGATGGGGAGAATCCTATTACCACGTTGAGAACTGCATAAAAACAGTTTTCAAAAAAAAATATCATATTTGCGTTGCTTTTGCAATTTCACCCTACTCTTATTTTTTCCTCATTTTACAGTACACTCTGGGGTAAAATTAATGGTGTTACCCAAAAGTACAACTCTTCCCACAAAAAAACAAGCCCTCGTAGGTGTATGTGGTTGGAAAAATTAAAAGTTCTTGGAAGGGGAGGACAAAACAACGCAAAAACGGAAATTGGGTTGTACAGAGCCTTAAAAGCATTGCAAATAGTAAATCAAAACACAGCAGTCGGCTTGTCATTTGAGTTCCTGTAACATTTTTTGTTTCTGATTTTACACTGACAGAATTAGCAAAATGAAGAAGAAAACTGAAAGTCTGACGCAAAGTATGGTGGATCGATGCATTCAGGTAAATTAAATCCCAATTCAAATATTTTTCCATGCTAAAATATCTATTTCACGGTCTGTTCTTCATTTCTGTTAAGGTATTGTACCTGTGACCTTAACTTAAACTTCATTACATAATTCAGGACAGCTACGATGTAAGTTATGAACACATGATATGTATGTCATATATGATTATATAATAATTGCATCAAACACATGGAAATACGTTTTTCCTACTCATCCGGCTACACCCATATGCTGACAATTAATCTGTTCAGTTAGGCTTCTTTCACATTGCGTTCTGTGTCCTCGTTGGGATATATGTCCAAAATCCCCCACAATACAATGCGGCAGGGGTGTCAAACTGCATTCCTCGAGGGCTGCAAACAGGTCATGTTTTCAGGATTTCCTTGCATTGCATAGGTGATAATTTAATCACCTGCAGAGAATGATTCCAGCACCTTGTGCAATGCTAAGGAAATCTTGAAAACACGCATGGTTTGAGGCCCTCGAGGAATGCAGTTTGACACCCCTGCAATACGGGTCCTGACACTTGGGACAATGGACTGCAGTGGTGACGGCTGAGCTAACGTGAGCTCTGGAGTGTATGCCTACAGGAGGCGGACACTAAGACGTAGTAGACTGCGAGGTCGATGCCTGTTGGTTGACAGTCCAGGAAGCCTAGCTGCCTGGGTAGAATGAGCCTTGACCCCTGGTGGGTACACTTTGTTCTTGGCGTTATAAGCTTCCAAAATGGCATAAGGTATCTTCTGGAATGAGAAACTGGGCATCTGAATGTCTGAAGGAAGCTGTTACTGACAAGTAGTGATGCACAGCTCAGACCACATCCAAGATAGCACTATACAGGTCCTTCTCAAAAAATTAGCATATAGTGTTAAATTTCATTATTTACCATAATGTAATGATTACAATTAAACTTTCATATATTATAGATTCATTATCCACCAACTGAAATTTGTCAGGTCTTTTATTGTTTTAATACTGATGATTTTGGCATACAACTCCTGATAACCCAAAAAACCTGTCTCAATAAATTAGCATATCAAGAAAAGGTTCTCTAAACGACCTATTACCCTAATCTTCTGAATCAACTAATTAACTCTAAACACATGCAAAAGATTCCTGAGGCTTTTATAAACTCCCTGCCTGGTTCATTACTCAAAACCCCCATCATGGGTAAGACTAGCGACCTGACAGATGTCAAGAAGGCCATCATTGACACCCTCAAGCAAGCGGGTAAGACCCAGAAAGAAATTTCTCAACAAATAGGCTGTTCCCAGAGTGCTGTATCAAGGCACCTCAATGGTAAGTCTGTTGGAAGGAAACAATGTGGCAGAAAACGCTGTACAACGAGAAGAGGAGACCGGACCCTGAGGAAGATTGTGGAGAAGGACCGATTCCAGACCTTGGGGAACCTGAGGAAGCAGTGGACTGAGTCTGGTGTGGAAACATCCAGAGCCACCGTGCACAGGCGTGTGCAGGAAATGGGCTACAGGTGCCGCATTCTCCAGGTAAAGCCACTTTTGAACCATAAACAGCGGCAGAGGCGCCTGACCTGGGCTACAGAGAAGCAGCACTGGACTGTTGCTAAGTGGTCCCAAGTACTTTTTTCTGATGAAAGCAAATTTTGCATGTCATTCGGAAATCAAGGTGCCAGAGTCTGGAGGAAGACTGGGGAGAAGGAAATGCCAAAATGCCTGAAGTCCAGTGTCAAGTACCCACAGTCAGTGATGGTGTGGGGTGCCATGTCAGCTGCTGGTGTTGGTCCACTGTGTTTCATCAAGGGCAGGGTCAATGCAGCTAGCTATCAGGAGATTTTGGAGCACTTCATGCTTCCATCGGCTGAAATGCTTTATGGAGATGAAGATTTCATTTTTCAGCACGACCTGGCACCTGCTCACAGTGCCAAAACCACTGGTAAATGGTTTACTGACCATGGTATTGCTGTGCTCAATTGGCCTGCCAACTCTCCTGACCTGAACCCCATAGAGAATCTGTGGGATATTGTGAAGAGAAAGTTGAGAGACGCAAGACCCAACACTCTGGATGAGCTTAAGGCCGCTATTGAAGCATCCTGGGCCTCCATAACATCTCAGCAGTGTCACAGGCTGATTGCCTCCATGCCACGCCGCATTGAAGCAGTCATTTCTGCCAAAGGATTCCCGACCAAGTATTGAGTGCATACTGAACATTATTATTTGATGGTTTTTTTGTTTGTTATTAAAAAACACTTTTATTTGATTGGATGGGTGAAATATGCTAATTTATTGAGACAGGTTTTTTGGGTTATCAGGAGTTGTATGCCAAAATCATCAGTATTAAAACAATAAAAGACCTGACAAATTTCAGTTGGTGGATAATGAATCTATAATATATGAAAGTTTAATTGTAATCATTACATTATGGTAAATAATGAAATTTAACACTATATGCTAATTTTTTGAGAAGGACCTGTATAAGCAAAGCATAATAAATAAAAATATAGTGTAAGGATTTCTCTCCACTGGATTAGAAGGAGAAGAACAGAGGGAAAGAAGAATGATCTCTTCACTAAGATTGAAGGAAGAAACCACCTTGGGGAAAAGAACGATGGCACAGGACCTTGTCCAGGTAAAAGACAAGAACAGGGAAGCAGCTGGATAGAGCTGCCAGTTCTGATACTCGCCTAATGGAAGTGATAGCAAGTGGGAATGTCATCTTTCAGGAAAGCCAGAGAGGGGAAATGCTGTGAAATGAGTTCAAAGAGAGGACACGTAATGTTTTAAGCACCAGGTTAAGATCAAAGGGAGGAACAGAATAGACCACATCCTGAAGAAAAGTTCTGATTTAAGACCTTGAAGCCATATCTTTATTGAAAAGAATGGACATGGCTGAGACCTGGCCGTTGGAGCTGAGGGCTAAGCCTGAGTAAAACTTAAATTGCAGGAATGCAAAATGAAAAAGTAGGGGAAAAAATGTAGGGATGACCTCATGAGATGTGAACCAGTGATAGAAGCCTTGCAGTTACGATGGTAGATACGAGACAAGGATGGCTTCCGTGCTTTGATCAGGATCTGAACAACCTGATCAGAAAAACCTGAGGATATTAACCCATACCCGGTGCGGTAGTAGACATGGGTAGCTGGTAGCCTTTCCATGATATTCCCCATAGTTAATGGCACCGACTGGGGTGGGGGGGGGGGTGTCACATTCTCTTCACAGACCATGGTGGAAAACTGGGCCGGAGGCGGGGAAGACTGGGCGCAGGCAGCGCAAGTCACAGTGGGTTGACTTGATGGGAATTTTTGCTTACAGGACACACAGGTAAATTGTACAGCTAGTAGGGGCTCAGTAGACTGACATGCATGATTTTCTATGGGGTCTAACATTGTTAGAGAGAGAAAAGGGGGAAAGTAGGGGTAGGAAGGGGTTAACAGGTGCCAGGATGGTGGGAGCCTTGTTGAGGGTCATTGTGTGTGTTCCCAGGTGCAGACAGCCTACTAGTCCTGAAGTCCAGGTCTATGGAGCTCTGGAGGAGTGATCCAGGAGACTGCAGTCTTGAAATTCTTATGGGACCTCTCAAGAGACTGTTGGCGTGGCTATGGGACGCTGCAGAGTGGCCAAATGGCTGTGACCAAGAAGGATAAATGGACAGGGACACTGGGAGAATTGCCTGTGCGAGCATCTGATTGTCCAATGAGGAAGGGGACATCGCCTCCCCAACTGAAGCTGGGCATTAACTTTGAGCACCAACGCCATCAAAAAGCTGCAGAGGAATTGGAGGGACTTTGGAGTTATGAGGGAATTTCAGAAGGAAGAACAAATTGTACAGAAGAAGAAAAGCCGGAAGAAGGCAGGATGAGCACCGCCGGGATGGGTCAGGAAAACAACACAACTCCGCAGGATACGAGAAGGTCCACTTGCCTAACCCGAAGAGGTTTGATTTATCCATGGAGTAGCTGATCTTTGGTTTGGTCTTCACTCCATGCACAAGCCAATCTCTGGGTGAAGTGAGCAGGAGAAAAAGGGCAAGGACTGTCCACGCTAATACCTTAACACTGACTGCTTTAGGAGAAGAAAAAAGAAGATTAGAGAAAATTAAAGAATAAAAAAAATCGCAATTGTCAAAAGCCGGTCTGGAGCTTCAGACCCATGTGAGCTTCTTAAGTGACACAACAGTAAACTGAATAGTTTATAGAAGTCTACTTTTTTTCTTACAGGAAAGGACATCTTCAGAATGCAATTAACCTGCAGATTAAGTCCATAACAGCAGGTTAATAGTGTTTTTTTACATGACAGGTTCCATTTATGGTAGTAATTCTTAGTGGCAGCAGCACCTCCATGGTCTCATGTATCTCACATTGAAGCACACAAGAAAGGAGCATTCTGATGACAGATCTGATCTCCTTAGTAGCCCTCTATATGTCTTATCTACATGTTGCGATGTTATAATCAATTGCTGATGTTCCCGTTTGTACCAGGGCATCAAAAAGTTATATGTTAAGTAAATATAAAATATATATCAATTTATTTTGGAAATCCTATAGCAATCATTGATAACTTTTCAATCTAGGATGAGATTGCCGACTTTTTAGCTGGAGTCTTAACGCGAGCAGATGGCCATTCTGGCTCTGATCCACGTGACCTTGATGCAGAGAAGAAAAAGAAGCCAAGAGAGTTCCTGAGGAGAGACTTATCACTTGATTTATCGGAAAGGAATAGCAGGCCAGCTTCCCCCGCAGCACGTTTCCCTGCTTCGCCTTCTGGCTCTGAGGTAAGATTTGTATATATGTTAAGGGGGTCATCAAGCATCTTAAATTTGTTAGCTTATCCTTGGGATGAGTCTTCATTGTTAGGTATGTGGGGGTCTGACTATTGGCAACCCAGTTGATTTAACAGTTTAACCAGTTCAGGTCATTTTCCCCCATTCTTGACCAGGCACATTTTCGAGTTTTATTATACATACACTCTCAACTGCTCTAAGAATGAAGTTGCGTTCGTATAGTTACCTCATTTTTGCCTTTTTTTATTTTTTGCAATTCATGGGGCTTAATTTTTATGTAATTTTTTTTTATTTTTGCTGATATCGGGAAAATGTAAAGAAAATTAAGAAATCCACATCTGTTTTAGATATTTTATTTTTTAACTACTGCAAAGGACGGCTAGGAAAAAAGAACTATTGAGGTATACATATATTTATTTGTTAACAGTGTTGGAGCTTTAAGCAGAGATTTGGACTGGCAGTATGGTGGTTGTTTTTTTCCATTTATTTTACATTCTGTGCCTCCCATAAGGTCTTACCTTATGGGGACATTTGAACACATTCTTTTTATTGCTGATTTGCCATCTAACTGGGACTATATTACATGATAATCTGCTGATCGCTGGGGGGCTCGGCACTGGGACCTCAGCAATCCCAAGATCAGGGCTTTGGAACTCTGAGTACTTGGTTCTGCAACCTCATCCTGAATGGAGCTTGGCCTCTACTCCATTCGTTAGCTAATGGGGAGATAGCCCTAAGAGTGGCGCTCAGGCCATGACCACAGACCCATGGACAGTGAATGAAGGGAGGCCGTTGTTTCCTTGTTTGATTCATCTCTCATTTTTTTAATCTTCTGTGTGATCGATTGAACACAAATGAGTTTGCATTTTCTAAAAACTGACTTTTCTCTTTTTGTAAGGATCTGTCCAGCATGTCGAGCAGTCCTGCCTCCAGCCCTAAAACCAAATTTACTGCAATCTCCTCATCTCATAAACCAGGACAGACAACAGTGCCTTTAAAGACTCCGCAAAGATCGGGGGCTTCTGTGAACAGTAAACAAGCTCAAGGTGAGGTTTACCGACATGCCAAAGATGGCAGGATGGATGGGAGGTGAATACAGCAATGTGTAGATGTGTTCACTATGGTCTTTTTCTGCAATTTCTAAATAAAATGGTTATCTTGGCCATAATTCCACAAAATTGCCTTGAAATGCGTTCTTCTACCAGGGTTGTCTTCTCGAAGATCAGCAGTATACATAATATGTGGTGAAACTGAGATGTTACAGGAATCTCCTCTGGATAAGGGGGTAGTCTTTTGGAGAGGTTTCACTGTATATGGCTTTTCTGAAGCACATTTTTCTAAATTTCATCTGATGTTATCTTTGTAATCTGGGGTGTTTCTAAACGTTCTCTGTAAGTTGGCTTAGGATGAGCCTGATAGTTGGAATAATGCCTTTTCTATGTGTTATCCTTTTGTATTCCAGCACAATTTGCTGCTTTCCTTAAACAAAATATGCTAGTGAGAAAGTCTCTCCCAACAGGCTCTCCCTCGTGTGTTTTTGGTGAGTATTTTTGCAGACCTGTCGCTGTGTCTATTCTTTCCGGAAAGTGTCAGACACTTGAAATATGTCTCCCCTTTGTAAAAAAAAAAAATAATAATCTACGGTAATCCATGGCCATCATAAAGGGCACTGCTTGAAGTCTTCCCCTCAATGAGCCAAAAGCTGCCTACCTTCATTTAAACGTTCCCCCATTTAATACAACATTGTCTGCAGGGGAAATGATCAGTGAACAGCAACTCCCCATAGTTTCCGGGCGAAGTTTCTTTTTAAGTTTGTATGAGATGGATACTGTTTATTACAAATTGTAAAAAAGTCCTCTCCCT
The DNA here is from genome assembly GCF_032444005.1 of Ranitomeya imitator. NCBI lineage: Eukaryota > Metazoa > Chordata > Amphibia > Anura > Dendrobatidae > Ranitomeya > Ranitomeya imitator. The sequence continues at coordinate 620,993,066 of NC_091285.1, read as the reverse complement.
CCCTTGGGTCCCTGGAACATAGTGCTTCTTCATGTGAACATTGCAGACTCATTCAGTTCCCCTGCTACCTGGAACTGTGCTGCTCAAGCTAACACCCTGGAATCATGAAGTGCTTAAAGGGGTTGTCCAGACTCTGGATACAAATCTGCAGCCACCCTATGTAATGGCAGACATGTAAACCTTAACAGCGCGCACACTGTGAGGATTATCTGCCACCAGGTGCAGGTGGTAATGTGTCCGCAAGTAAGTGATTTGCATGTTCCCAGCCCCATTCCGACTAAACATATCCGGCCTCACACAATTTACCGTATATACTTGAGTATAAGCCGACCCGAGTATAAGCCGACCCCCCTAATTTTGCCACAAAAAACTGGGAAAACTTATTGACTCGAGTATAAGCCTAGGGTGGAAAATGCAGCAGCTACCGGTAAATGTCAAAAATAAAAATAAAACCAATAAAAGTAAAATTAATTGAGACATCAGTAGGTTAAGTGTTTTTGAATATCCATATTGAATCAGGAGCCCCATATAATGCTCCATACAGTTCATGATGGGCCCATAAGATGCTCCATTCAAAATACGCCCCATATTAAAATATGCCCCATATAATGCTGCACAAAGGTTAATAATGGCCCCATAAGATGCTCCATAGAAACATTTGCCCCATACAATGCTGCATAAAGGTTGATGGCCCCATAAGATGCTCCACACATTATTCCCCATGAGATACTCCACACATTATGGCCCCATAAGATGCTCCATACATTATGGCCCCATAAGATGCTCCACACATTATGGCCCCATAAGATGCTCCACACATTATGGCCCCATGAGATGCTCCATACAATGTGGCCCCATATGATGCTCCATAGAATGTGGCCCCATACGATGCTCCATACATTGTGGCCCCATGAGATGCTCCATACATTGTGGCCCCATGAGATGCTCCATACATTGTGGCCCCATGAGATGCTCCATACATTGTGGCCCCATGAGATGCTCCATACATTGTGGCCCCATGAGATGCTCCATACATTGTGGCCCCATAGGATGCTCCATACATTGTGGCCCCATGAGATGCTCCATTCATTGTGGCCCCATAAGATGCTTCACATATTTGCCTCATATGCTGTTGCTGCAATTAAAATAAAAAAAATCACATACTCGCCTCTCTTTGCTCAGGCCCCCGGCACTTGCGATAGTCACCTTCCTCGTTCCACGCGCCGCTCTGTCTTCTATCCTCTGCACTGACTGTTCAGGCAGAGGGCGGCGCGCACACTAACGCGTCATCGCGCCCTCTGACCTGAACAGTAAGTGCAGAGGATGAAAGACAGAGCGGCGCGCAGCGGTGGAAGGTGACTATCGCGCAATGCTCACCTCCCCCGATATACTCACCTGCTCCTGGCGCGGTCCCTGGCAGCGTCTCACTGTCAGATGGTCTCAGGGAGCCGGCAGCGTGGCATCTTCCTGTGTTCAGCAGTCTCGTACTGCTCATTACAGTAATGAATATGCATCCATATTCATTACTTTAATGAGCGGTACCACGTGACCGCTGAACACAGGAAGAGCTGCCCGGAGACGATGGGACATGCAGGGACAGCGCCAGGAGCAGGTGAGTATGTCACAGACCCACCCCCCCCCCCTGCTGACAATGACCCGCTGACAATGACTCGAGTATAAGCCGAGAGGGTCACTTTCAGCCCAAAAAAGTGGGCTGAAAATCTCTGCTTATACTCGAGTATATACGGTACTTGTATTGAGCGACACCCCACGTGCACGTCTAGTCGGCAAATGACCGTATGTATGAAAATCGCATAGTGACGGTCACACGCTTGCCAGCATTAGAGAATCCTTACAGCGCACAAGTCTGCAGTCACATAGAGTGAATACAGTTGCCCAAGTAATGCTAAATCCAGATATGGCAACATTGCCACAGATCTGTGGGGTATATTCCACACTGTAAATCTGTAAGAAGAAGGACCGTGCCGCAGGTACCTTTTTTGTGCTGGGTCCGGAACTGTCGGGGCTGCCTCCTCTGTTGTCCGGGAGAAAGCTTAAGAGGATGGACCAATCATTGCAGGCGGAAACAGGGGGTGTGGCTAAGCGACTTAGACTCAGCTTGTGCGGAAACAGGCAGACTTGGCGGGAAGAGACAGTGCGCAGCAGGGGCGCATGAGTGCTCCGGCCCTCGAGCATGTTGAGTTTGTCTAAGTGGTTCACGTACTTAACGGTATCTTTAGAATATTTATTTCTTTTGAGCACAGAGCACACCATTATTTATTTATTTTTTTATTTTTATATTTTTTTTTATATAGCGCTAACATATTCCGCAGCGCTTTACAGTTTGCACACATTATCATCACTGTCCCTGTTGGGGCTCACAATCTAAATTGCCGCCTTATTTATGGGATTGCTGATCAGCCTGTTTCACTGTGACACGCCCTGTGCGCTGATGTTCTGGGAGAAAGCGGCCAAGTTTTTCTAATCCTGTGTACAACCCCGTCAATTTTTTTCTATTTGAGGTTGAAAATTTGACCTTCGGAAAATAACCAGAAATGATCATTTGAGCAATGCCAGAGCTCAGCGTTGTATCATTTCACAGCCTCCTTCTTCTATCTGATCACTTACTACATCGCTTCATTAAAAGAGCATTGGGCAAAAACGTCAGGGTTTGCTCTGTGACAGCATTATCGATATGTATGAGCGCTGTGAGCGGAAAGTTTTTTGTTTTTTTTTATTCATAACTTTTACAATATGTAAATATGTGTATGACTTCACCCCTAAACAGTGTTCACAGCAGAAGCGGTTGCAATGAACAAGACATACATGAACAATGTAAGTGGATAATCATTTTTCCTTTTTCAGTTCCTGTCACTTCAGAATCCACAGAAGAAAAGGATGATGTTAGAGGACAGCTGAAGAGACCTCCGAGCCCAGGAAGTGCCATCGGCGTGAAGCCCTCCAAGCGAGCCAAAATCAAAGTGACCATTGTCTCCCATGGAGATGCCACTGGAGGAGGGAACACCAGTTCACAGGAAGGTCTGTAGTTTTGGCAAATTCCATGCTGAGTGTGAACGTGTCCACTACTTGTTGGCTGCAGCTACCTGATTCCTTTTAGAACGATGTAAAGAAAACAATCTGATCTGAATGACAGAACTGCTTTTCCGATGAAAACACAGACCAGTTAAGGTACCGTCACACATAACGATATCGTTAACGATATTGTTGCTTTTTGTGACGTAGCAACGATATCGTTAACGAAATCGTTATGCGTGACAGCGACCAACGATCAGGCCCCTGCTGGGAGATCGTTGGTCGCTGGGGAATGATCAGGACTTTATTTTGTCTCTGGATCACCCGCTGACATCGCTGAATCGGCGTGTGTGACGCCGATTCAGCGATGTCTTCACTGGTAACCAGGGTAAGCTCTCCAGCGACCAACGATGCCGAAGTCCCCGGGTAACCAGGGTAAACATCGGGTTACTAAGCGCAGGGCCGCGCTTAGTAACCCGATGTTTACCCTGGTTACCATTGTAAAAGTAAAAAACACTACATACTTACTTACATTCCTGTCGCGTCCCTCAGCGTCAGCTTCCCTGCGTCCCCCAGTGTCAGCGCCGGCCGGCCGTAAAGCAGAGCACAGCGGTGACGTCACCGCTCTGCTTTCCGGCCAGAGCTTACACAGTGCAGGGAAGCTGACGCTGGGGGACGCGACAGGAATATAAGTATGTAGTGTTTTTTTTTTTGTTGTTTGTTTTTTTTTTTTTACTTTTACAATGGTAACCAGGGTAAACATCGGGTTACTAAGCGCGGCCCTGCGCTTAGTAACCCGATGTTTACCCTGGTTACCCAGGGACTTCGGCATCGTTGGTCGCTGGAGAGCTGTCTGTGTGACAGCTCTCCAGTGACCACACAACGACTTACCAACGATCACGGCCAGGTCGTATCGCTGGTCGTGATCGTTGGTAAATCGTTAAGTGTACCGGTACCTTTAGAGAAAGCGGATGTTGTTCCAGGAATCATCACCACAGTTTTCTCATCATGGCTTTAGTGTTGAGATGTAATTCCACCACTCAGAACATTTTACAGTAATTTGAGAGAAACCTAGTGAGTAAATTTAATGCAGTCATCTGTAAAACCAATCTTTACCTTTTTAAAGGGGATCTCCTTATTCATCATCACACTGCATCATACTACTCCCCGGACTGATAGTTTGGACTAGTAAATTCATCGTGCCACAGTTCCAAAATGTGTGCTCTCTGATGCTGCAAGCAGAGAGAGTTCTGCTTCAGCGCCATCAGAGGAGCACAGTTGCACTAAAGCTGGTTGGATCAGTAGCCAAACCTTGCAAATTAGCAAACTTCAGGGCTGTCCATGTTTGTCCACCACTGCTAAACTGCAGAGGTGGCCAGTAACCTAAGCAACAAAGCGTAATAATATTTCTCTCACGCCTCATTGGGGGACATAGGACCATGGGTGTTATGCTGCTTGCCACAAGGAGGACACTAAGTAAACACATAAAGAATTAACTCCTCCACTGCAGCATACACCCCTTGACTGGCCAGTAATGACCCAGTTCTTGCTTAGTGTCTGTAGGAGGCACTTGGGTCTGTTTTCAGACCCCACCGTTTTTATTTTTATCTTCTGTAAATTTTTATTTCTCCTTCGCCACATTGGGGGGACACAGGACCATGGGTGTTATGCTGCTGTCACTAGGAGGCTGACACTAAGCTGAGACAAAAAAAGGTTAGCTCCTCCCCTGCAGTATACACCCTCATGCTGGCTTCCAGAGACCCAGTTCAAGCTTAGTGTCCGTAGGAGGCACACTGGATTTAATTCTTTCCCTTTTTTTATCGGACGAAGGGGCGACGGAACCTTTCAAGGCTCCGATCTCCCCGAACCAACAACAGGCGAGTTCTCCTCTCCGTACCCTCTCCTGCGACGTGGGATGCCACTGCCTGGGCTGATTTTTGGGGGTGACGGGCCTTTTCTAGGGACCAATCTCTCCCCCTTTCCCCCCACCCCCTCCTTACAGATGAGCACATGGAGTGTCCTCCACGTATCCTCTTCTGCAGCCAGGTCTTTTTTGCCGGACATCTGCCCTGCCCACCAGGTTTTCCCTCGGCTGCTCAGAGGCACTTTGCTTTGTGGCGTCCGTGCAGCCTCCACTGCATCACCACTGAGAAAGCGGATGATGGAAGGAGGCGGACGGTTACTCTCCACCCCCCTTTCAGGGGATGGTGGATGGAGGCTCCCTAACCCCTGCACCGTCCTAATCAAGAGAGGGGAATCCCCGGGCACAGCTCACCTGTCCCACTGTGTGCAGCAAATCTCTGCGTTCCACCCTCTATTCGGGGTAAGTGCCTCAGGGGGGGGGGGGAGTCGGCTGCTCTGCGGTCCCGGAGGGCTCCTTCTTAGCGGCGGCGCGTTTTTCGGGGTCCCCATAGCCTCCGGCGCTCAGCGGCTGCGCGCCGGGCTGAAGCCGAAAATTTAGTCCCAGGCTTCGGCCTAGCACAGGCCGCATCCCGTCAGGCTCCGCCCATATTTTGCGGCTCCGCCCCCCGGTCCTGGCGCTTCTCGCTCTCTGCGAGATTACTTCCCTCAACTCTCGGCGGCCATCTTGGTCCCTTCTATGCACGCCGCAGCTCCAGCTCTCCAGCCGCAGCTCCTTTCCTCACGTGCAGCACTCGGAACGCCGGCTGTCGCCCCTGCAGCGCCGCCGCCTCTCTCTCTGCGGGACACAGGACCACGGGTAAGGAGACCACGTCAGGTTCTCCCCTGCAGCGCCGCCCTCTCTTCCATAGTTATAGACCCTGAGGTCTATCTTACATTAGCGTACATAATGTCCCAGTCAAAGACTAAAAAGTCCTCAAAGGTGCATACTACCTTTTTTTTTTTTTTTTTTTTTCTGCGTGTACCACCTGCCAGGCCCCACTTCCTCGGCCTCAGAGTTCCCCCCTCTGCTCAGCCTGCGATGCCCCAAGTGCCCAGGAGCCCTCCACCGCCACCGACCCCGGTGTATCTAGTCCCCCTGCGTGGGTCGCTTCACTGCCTCAGTCCGTGTATTTTTTTAGCCAATGCTATCCCATCCAGTCAGAACACCCCTGGGGAGCGGGGCAATCATTTTCATGGGTTAAGAGATCCCTCCGTAACAGGGGAATCGTCGGCCAGCAGGGGCCGCTCTCTCCGGAAAGAGGCACGGTCATCCAGAAAACGGATCCGCACTACCTCTCCTGAGCACTCACCATGCCAGTCAGCCTCGGGCAGCTCCACCTCTCGCTCACCCTCCTTAGGGGCTCGTAGCGTTCACGACTCTGAATATGAGTCTGATGCATCCTTAGACCCAGATGCTCCGGAGTTTAGATCTACAGTTGACTCCCTCATTGAGGCAGTCAATCACGCCCTCAGTGGATGATGACCCTAATTCTGCTCCGGACCACTCAGTCTCCTTTACTAGAGCCAAGCGTTCTCATAAGACGTTCGCCTCTCACCCAGATTTCCTGGATATATTCAGGCGACACAGGGAGCGTCCAGATAAGCGTTTCACGGGAAAAAAGGCCCTGGAATCAAAGTATCCCTTTTCCGCAAATCTCGTTAAAGACTGGACGGAATCCCCTCTAGTAGATCCTCCGGTTTCGTGCCTAGCTTCCAAAACTCTCTTATCCGTTCCGGATGGCGCTTCAATTAAGAATCCCACAGAACGCCAGCTAGACTCCCTAGCTCGCTCAGTGTACGAAGCCTCAGGTTCTTCCCTATCTCCCTCCTTCGCCGTGGCTTGGGTGGCCAAGGCAATGGTTTCCTAGGCAGATGCCCTAGCAAAATCCGTTCAGGAACAGGATCTCCCGTCCGAGGTGGCGGACCTTGCCAAACAGATTGCCATGGCTGGCGATTACGTGATGTACGCATCTCTCAATGCAGCGGACTGTGGAGCAACGGCGGCTTCAAACGCCATCACCATCAGAAGAGCTATTTGGCTCAGAAAGTGGCGCGCAGATTCTTCCTCTAAAAAGTCTCTGATTTCCCTCACTTTTCAGAGGTCTTTTTGGAGAAAAGCTAGACCAGCTTATTTCCGACGCTACAGGGGGAAAGAGCAAGTTCCTCCCCCCAACAGAGGCCCAAGGCTGCCTTCCAGCGCCAACAATACTTTCGCTATCGGCCCTTTCGTAGCAGTCCAGCCTGGTCCAATCCTGCCGCCTCTTCCAGATCGGACCGATCCGCTCGCTCACACAGACGTTCGTCCCTCTTTCAGGCCAAATCAGTCCTGGCGAGGAAAGCCTAGGCAACCCAAAACCAGAGGGTCCAGGCCTGCCAGATTCCCTTCACAATGACTCGGGAACTGTTCCAGTCGACACCTCCCAAGTAGGCGGACGTCTGCTTCTTTTTCAGCAAGCCTGGCTCTCCGTCATCCACGATGAATGGGTCAGGGATCTGGTGTCGTCTGGCTACAAAATAGAGTTCTTTGCCTCCCCTCCAGCACGTTTTTTTTCCCTCTCGTCTCCCGAGTTCGGGGGCTTAGTCTCGCGCCCTTCTTTGTGCCATTCATTCCCTCCGTCAGAGCGGGGTCATTGTTCCGGTTCCGGAACACGAGATGTTCAGAGGTTTTTACTCAAACCTCTTCGTTGTGCCAAAAAAGGACGGGTAGGTGCGCCCCATTTTGGACCTGAAGCTCCTGAACAAGTGCGTAAAAGTACGGCACTTCAGGATGGAATCGCTCCGGTCGGTCATCTCCTCGATGGAGAGAGGGGAATACCTGGCATCAATAGACATCAAAGATGCCTATCTTCACATCCCAATATTCCAGCCACATCAAAGGTTCCTCCGTTTTGCCATCCTAGAGGACCAATTCCAATTCTCGGTCTTGACACGGCGCCCAGGGTATTCACAAAAGTCATGGCTGTCATGGCCATTCTTCACTCCCGACGAGTGGTCATGTTGCCTTACTTAGACAACCTCCTCATAAAAGCTCTGTCTTATCAGGCCTGCGAGGCAAGCGTCCGCATTACCTTGGATTCTCTTTCACGCCTGGGCTGGTTGATCAACTTGGACAAGTCCTCCCCCGTTCCTGCCCGTCGGATCTCCTTTCTGGGAATGATCCTGGACACCTCAAGGTGTCTGGTCTTGCTTCCTCGGTCCAAGGCCCAAGAGCTTCAGCAAGGAGCCCGGACACTCTGCCATCCTCGACCGCGACCCATTCGGTTCGCCATTAAGATCCTGGGCAAAATGGTAGCCGCAATAGAAGCGGTCCCCTTCGCTCAACTCCATCTCCGCCCCTTACAACAGGCTCTGCTGGACAACTGGGACAGGAGTCCCTTATCCCTCAATCGTCCGTGCCCCTTGTCCCCGCGGACCAGGCAATCTCTCATATGGTGGACCCGGGGTCCATCTCTCCTCCAGGGGAAGTCTTTTCTTCCGATCCGCTGGCTAGTGGTAACTACCGACGCCAGTCTCCTCGGCTGGGGAGCGGTGTTTCTACACCACTCTGCCCAGGGGCGTTGGACAACTCGGGAGTCGAGGCTCCCTATAAACATCCTGGACATCATGGAGATTCGTGCAATCAGACTCGCCCTGAGACGTTTTCACTCCCAGCTCCCAATTCGGGTCCAATCGGACAATGTCACGACGGTAATATATATATATATATATATATATATATATATATATATATATATATATATATATATATATATATATATATATATATATATATATATATATAAATATAAATATATAATCTGGACGCCTAGGTTCACAGTTTCATAGCTCGTTCTCGGGATCCCCTAGGCTATCAGAAGTGGACGCGCTGATATCCCTGTGGCATCAGTTCCAACTCCCGTACGTGTTTCCTCCTCTTCCCTTACTGCCGAAGGTGATCCGGAAAATCAATACGGAGGGGGTTCCAGTCATCCTGGTCACCCCGGTTTGGCCACGTCGCGCTTGGTACGCGGAGCTCGTTCAGCTCGTAGCAGACATCCCCTGGCGTTTACCAGACCGCCCGATCTGCTTCGCCAAGGGCCGATCTGCCACCAGAGCTCAGGGGCCCTACGTTTAACGGCGTGGCTGTTGAAACCTGGATTCTAACTCGAGCTGGTTTCTCTCAGCAGGTCATTCCCACCATGATAAGCGCTCGCAAGGCGTCTTCCGCTTCCACCTATCACCGCACCTGGAAAACCTTCTTCTCGTGGTGCAGGCTCCGAGGTCGCCCTCCGCTTGTTTTCTCAATTCCTTGCATTTTGGATTTTCTTCAGTCCGGCTTGGATTCCGGCTTGGCGCTGAGTTCCCTCAAGGGTCAGATCTCAGCGTTATCCGTGTTGTTCCAACGCAAGATCGCTTGCAACTTGCAAGTCAGGACCTTCATTCAGGGAGTCTCCCATGTGGTACCCCCCTACAGAATGCCGCTAGAGACCTGGGATCTCAACTTGGTTCTGGAGGTTCTCCAGAAACCTCCGTTTTAGCCTCTTCAGGACATTCCGCTAACTGTCCTCTCCTGGAAGGTTGCCTTCCTTGTAGCTGTGACGTCTGTCAGACGGGTCTCAGAATTGGCCGCTTTATCCTGCCGGGCTCCTTTTCTGGCCTTCCACCTGGACAAGGTAGTCCTACGCCCATCTCCGGCTTTTCTCCCTAAGGTGGTCTCATCTTTTCACCTTAACGAGGACATCATTCTTCCCTCTTTCTGCCCGCAGCCAAAACACAGGGTCGAAAAAGCCCTTCATACCCTGGACGTGGTACGGGCCCATAGGAGGTACATTTCCAGAACGGCTCATTTCAGAAAATCGGATTCCCTTTTCGTTCTCCCGGAGGGTCACAGAAAGGGTTTGGCTGCGTCTAAAGCCACGATAGCCAGATGAATTCGATCTGCTATCCAGGAATCCTATCAGGTCAGGGGCAGACCTATCCCGGCGGGGATTAGAGCTTACTCCACGTGGTCGATGGGTGCTTCCTGGGCCATCCGGCACCAGGTAACGGCGGAGCAGGTTTGCAAGGCCGCAACGTGGTCCAGCCTGCATACTTTCACAAAGCACTACAATGTCCACATTCATTCCTCTGCGGACGCGGCCCTTGGCAGACGTATTCTGCAAGCGGCCGTCGCGCATTTGTAGTCAGATGGTACACGGAGTTATTTGGTTGTATTGTTCCCCTCCCAGGGACTGCTTTGGGACGTCCTGTGTCCCCCAATGTGGCGAAGGAGAAATAGGGATTTTTGTGTGTACTCGCTGTAAAATCCTTTTCTCCCAGCCACTCATTGGGGGACACAGCACGCACCCTGTTAGCCTGTTCGGCTCTTTACCTTTTCGGTTTTTGACTTTCTTTGACATGTTATACTCTAATGTTACATGATATATTGTTATTATTCTCCTACTGCTTTTGCACTGAACTGGGTCTCTGGAAGCCAGCATGAGGGTGTATACTGCAGGGGAGGAGCTAACCTTTTTTTGTCTCAGCTTAGTGTCAGCCTCCTAGTGACAGGAGCATAACACCCATGGTCCTGTGTCCTCCAATGAGTGGCTCGGAGAAAAGGATTTTACGGTGAGTACACACAAAAATCCCGTGTTTTTTTTTTTTGTTTTTGTTTTTTTTTTAAAGCTAAATATCCTTTTTCCAAGGACCTACCGTAATGAAGGAGTTGCTTCTCTCTCCTGTGGATCCTGCCGTATCGCGACTCGTCTGACCGTCAAATTGACTACCTGGCTCGCTCAGTCTTTGAGGCCTCAGGAGCAGCACTCTTTCCAACTTTCGCTGCTACCTGGGTGGCTAAGGCAATGGTTGCCTGGGCAGAGGTGTTAACCTCTACCGTCCACGACAGTAATCTTCCCCCAGAAGCGGCCAGACTCGCTAACCAGACCAGGCCGGAGACTTAGTAGTTAACGTTTCCATAGTTACAGCTAATTGCGCAGTGCAAGCGGCTGCAAACGCAATCTCCATCAGGAGGGCCTTGTGGCTCCGCTATTGGCGAGCAGATTCTGCTTCTAAAAAGTCGCTGACTTCTTTACCTTACCAAGCTGGCCGTTTATTTCGGGAGAAACTAGACCAAATAATCTCTGACGCTACCGGAGGGAAGAGTACATTTCTTCCTCAGCAAAAACCTAACCGGTCATTTCGGAATCGACAACCGTTTCGGTTCCGGTCCTTTCGTAACCACTCCAGTTGGTCATCCACTTCCCCTGGTTCGGGACGACTGGGAGACAGAAATCCCCAGATCTCATACAGACCTAACCGTTCCTGGAAACCGAGACCTTCTGGCCCTAAGGCATTCGCATCCGTTAAACCTTCTGCACAATGAGTCGTCGACTTGTCCTGTGGACACCGACAAAGTAGGCGGATGTCTTCCTTCATTCCGTCAAAATTGGCTCTCGGTCATTCACAACGAGTGGGTCAGAGAGCTCGTGTCCTCCGGATACAAAATCGAGTTTTCTTCCATTCCCCCCTCACGCTTCTTCCAGTCCTCTCCCCCCAAATCAAGAGCATCAGATCTTCTTCAGGCCATACAGGTGCTTCGAAGGGACGGTGTCATCGTTCCGGTCCCTCGAGACCAAAGGTTCAGGGGGTTTTACTCGAAACAATTCGTGGTCCCAAAGAAGGCCTGGACTCTATGGCCCATACTGGACCTCAAGCCATTAAACAAGTTTGTACGGGTTCGACACTTCAGGAAGGACTAGCTCCGTTCCGTTGTCGCGTCCCTGGAAAAAGGAGAGTTCTTAGCATCCATAGACATCAAGGATGCTTATCTCCACATCTCAAACTTTCCCTCTCATCAGCAGTTCTTGCGTTTCGCAGTCCAGGACGAACACTTCCAGTTTCTGGCCTTGCTCTTCGGCCTCGCCACCACCCCCAGAGTTTTCACAAAGGTCATGGCAGCTGTCATGGCCATTCTTCACGCTCGGGGAGTGGTAGTTCTTCCGTATCTAGACGACCTATTAATCAAGGGTCTGTCCCATTCTGCCTGCGAGGACTCTGTAAGTATCACCGTGGATTCTCTTTCTCGCCTGGGTTGGAAAATCAACTTTGAGAAATCATCTCCAGTACCTGCTCAGCAAATCTTCTTCCTGGGCATGATTCTGGACTCTTCCCGCAGAGAAGGTCTTGTCCTTTACAACAGGGAGCGCGCAAGCTCTCCCGCCCAGTCCCTCACTCCATTCGCTTCACGATGCGCATCCTCGGAAAATGGTTCCGGTGATGGAAGCTGTTCAGTTTGTGCAGTTCCATCTCCGTCCCCTGCAACAGGCGCTGCTGTTAGCCTGAGACAGGAGCCCGTTCTCGCCTGTCCCCACAAGTCAGGCAGACCCTCAGGTGGTGGACGCTACAGTCGTCCCTGAAACATGGGAAGTCCTTTCTCCCGGTGCGCTGGTTAGTGGTGACCACCGATGCCAGCCTTTTGGGCTGGGGCGCAGTTTTCAATCACCACACGGCACAGGGTCGTTGGTCCACGCGAGAGTGCATCTCCCATCAATATCTTGGAGATTCGAGCGATCACACTTGCCTTATGCAGTTTTCACCATCTTCTCGCAGGCCATCCCATCAGAATCCAATCCACGGCCATTGCGTATATCAACCGGCAAGGGGGAACCCGCAGCAGGGCGGCCATGCGCGAAGTCTCCCACATTCTACGCTGGGCCGAGACCAATCATTCGCTCATCTCGGCGATCCACATACCGGGTGTGGAGAATTAGGAAGCGGACTTCCTCAGTCGCCAAGGTCTTGCCTCAGGCGAGTGGTCCCTCCATCCGGAAGTCTTCCAGCAGATTTGTCTTCGCTGGGGGAATCCGGATGTGGATCTCACGGCTAAACAACCAGGTTCCCCAGTTCATTGCTTGATCCCGCGATCCTTGCACCATCGGAGCAGATGCTCTGGTTCTGTCATGGCATTGGTTCCAGCTGCCGTACATATTCCCTCCTCTTTGCTCCCGAGGGTCATCAAGAAGATCTGGGCAGAGGGGAGACCGATGATTCTTGTCGTGCCGGACTGGCTGCGCCGAGCTTGGTATGCGGAACTCGTCCAAATGGTCGTCGACGTCCCCTGGTGGCTTCTAGATTGCTTGGATCTTCTCTCACAGGGCCCGTTTTGCCACCAGAACTCCGGGGCCCTGTCTTTGACGGTGTGGCTGTCGAATCCTGGATTTTAGCCCAAGCCAGATTCTCTCCTGGGGTTTCTTCTACCATGATTCGTGCTAATAAACCAGCATCCGTAGGAGAAAAGGAGATTTTTGTGTACTCACTATAAAATCTTTTTCTCCGAGCCAATCATTGGGGGACAGAGCACCCACCTTATGTTAGCCTTTTGGCTTGTTGTTGTTTTTGTTTGTTCCTCTGTTTTGACATAGTTTACTTGTCTTGTTTTTAATATACTCCTACTGCTTTACTACCGAACTGGGTCATTACTGGCCAGTCAAGGGGTGTATACTGCAGAGGAGGAGTTCATTCTTTGTGTTTACTTAGTGTCCTCCTAGTGGCAAGCAGCATAACACCCATGGTCCTGTGTCCCCCAATGATTGGCTCGGAGAAAAAGATTTTACGGTGAGTACACAAAAATCTCCTTTTTTACCAATTAAATAATGTTAACCCCTTTAAACTTGAGTCTTATAAAATCATGTCCATAGGTTGTGTTTGGTATCTCTCACTTGAGTGGAGCTGAGTTCAATACCAGAAACAACCCAGCAGCAGCTGTTTCTGGATGGAAGCAGTCATGTTTTTCCAAATCTTAAAATTTCATTAAACATAGACATTTCCTGATAATCTTGCACTGTTTGAGGTCTTCTATGATATTGGAGCTTTCTCTGTGTATTCTTACCTTAATCATAATCCCTGCATGGATCCATTCCAAAAAATATAGAATAACTACAATTCAGTGTACCTATCTATGTACATGCCATAATAAACTCTGCTTTACCAATTGAAGCCTCTTGCTGCTGCATGGCAACATTTGTTGCATCATGGTGTCCCAACACAGATGTTCCCCTGAGCACATAGGAGACGTTTAATGGTAATGGGGCCTACATAGTGAAGATGAATTACCGTATTTTCCGGCGTATAAGACTACTTTTTGACCCTAAAAAATTGTCCCAAAAGTCGGGGGTCGTCTTATACGCCGGGTACGGCGTGTGCAGGGAGCGATCCTGCATTTCGGCGTGTGGTTCCCAGGGTCTGGAGGAGAGGAGAATCTCCTTCAGGCCCTGGGATCCATATTAATGTAAAAAATAAAGAATAAAAATAAAAAACATGGATATACTCACCCTCGGACGGGCCCTGGCTGTCACCGCTGCTAGCGTCTCCCTCCGTTCCTTAGAATACGGTGAGTGAAGGACCTTCAATGACGTCGCGGTCACATGAGCAGTCAGGTGACCTGACCGCTCATGTGACCGCGACGTCATTGAAGGTCCTTCACTCACTGCATTCTAAGGAACGGAGGGAGACGCTAGCAGCGCTGTGAGCCAGAGCCCGTCCGAGGGTGAGTATATCCATGTTTTTTATTTTTATTCTTTATTTTTTACATTAATATGGATCCCAGGGCTTGAAGGAGATTCTCCTCTCCTCCAGACCCTGGGAACCACACACCGTATAAGATGACTGGGCGTATAAGTTGACCCCCGTCTTATACAGCGGGCATATCCCAAATTCCATATTTTATATGGAAAAGTTGGGAGTCGTCTTAAACGCCCAGTCGTCTTATACGCCAGAAAATACGGTAGTTGCAAACACGGAATTACATTGTGTGATTGTTAATGTAAAACACGTACTTAACACAGCAACAGATATGTAGCCAATTGTACACAGTGATATAAAGGATCTCTTTTAGGGTGAGTGATATATATCTGCTGGGTGGATGAATGGTGGACCATTCTCATGTATTGTGAAGACCAAAAAGGAGAAGCCGAACATGTGATCAACAAGGAAGATTGGGACAGTTTGTATAAAGATAAAATACCTTTATTAGACAAATGGTAAGAGGTAACACAATATACAAGAGGTGCCCGCACATTAATAATTAAAGAAAAGCAGAATTAAATACAATAACATTTTTCCCTCCCCCATGACGGCACACCTGAGAGAGGGGATCCGCCCAGCCACGACAGGAAACCCTACTGAAAATAAAAGGGCGGTACCTCTCCCTCGCTTCAGTTGGGTTTCCTGTCCTGACAGGGACCCTCTTACTGAACACAGCGGTTCACTTACCCAGGTCCCGTCCCGGCGTGGAAGAATCAGGCAGCGCCTGTGCGTCGGGTTCGGGAGTCTGGAAGCGCCGTCCGCAGGTCCCCCGGGTCTCTGCGTCCGAGCGGGCGTTGAGCAGCATGGTCAGAGGGCTGTGTTCCCTTCCATGGCTGCCACGCCGCCCTCCCCTCTCTGCCGGCGTCCAGGTGCGGTGGCCGCTTCCGGGTCGCTCGTCTGACGTCACGCGCAAGGCACGCTGGGAATGGGCGTGCCCGCGTGACGTCGGGGGCGGGCGCCGGATCCAAGATGGCGGCGCCCATGATGAGAACGCCGGCCGGTGAAAGGGAACTCCGGCGGCACGGCAGAGAGTGGGAGGGGCTTAATTTGGGCACCGAAGGAGGCGGGGAGTGCAGTGGTCCCCCCATAAAAGGGGGTTAGACCACAGAAGACGCGCTCATGTCCATAAACTTCACCATGGAAGTAGGACAACAGGAGCAGCAGCAGCAGCCGCCTTCACAGCAGCAGCAGCAGCAAATGGAGCTCTCACCAGATGCCTTGCCGAGCCACCAGCATACCAAGAGCAGCCGCTCAAGTGGTAGGAACAGCAGTCGTTCTGTCCGGCAGGATTCGTCGGCGTCCAGGAGGGACGCTTCACGTGCATCTGTCCAGCCTCCAAAATCGGTACCCTTGATTGTCGGTAGTGGTGAGTGATCTACGTGAATGTCACCCTTATGGTAACAGGGTCCATTTTTGTCTGTTTTGATCACTAGGGGTCCAGGAAAGCGGTTGGTAAAACAAAGAACCGAGAGTGTGCCCTTTGTAGAAACCCGCTTGCAGTTCAGTGGCAGAAGGATCTCTGTGCTGACTGCATTACTAAAACCGTACAAGAAGAGACCCCTAATTTTGCCACTAGCCTAAAAGCCATAATACAGGCTGAAATAAAAGACTCCTTAAAATTGGCCCTTAGCGAACCAAGAAGGAGAAGCCGTAAGGCGTCCACAGACTCAGATGCCTCTCAGAGACAGGGGAGTCATAAAACATCCCGGTCTCCCTCTACCTCCTCGGCCTCTGTCCAGCCTTCAGATTCCTCCTCGGACAGTGATTCAGGAGGTCGTCCATGTTTCCCAACTGAGGACGTAGATAAACTGGTCAAAGCAGTTAGATCTGCAATGGGGCTTAAAGAGGAGAAGACACCTAGGTCACTAGAAGATGTCATGTTTGGTGGCCTAGAAGAAAAAAGGAAACGCACGTTTCCGGTTAATGCAAAAATAAAAGCATTAATTGACAAAGAGTGGAAAAAGCCCGAAAAAATGGGTTCCTTGCCCTCTTCATCCAAAAGGAGATATCCTTTTGAGGATAAAGACTCTGAGTCCTGGGAAAAAATCCCTAAGATTGACGGGGCAGTAGCCAAATGTTTAAAAAGATCATCCCTTCCGTTAGAGGACTCTGGTGTTCTCAAAGACCCGCTTGATAAGAAAACAGATAGTTTCCTGAGACACATCTGGGATGCCTCAGTGGGGGGCCTTAAGCCGGCGATTACGGGAACATGTACGGCCCGTGCCCTAATGGTCTGGCTACATCAGGTAGAAGATCAGCTGAAAAACAAAGTACCCAGAACTGACATCCTTGCAAATATTTCTTTGCTACAAGGAGCAGCAGCTTTTTTGGCAGACTCTTCTGCGGATTCCGCAAGACTAACAGCTAGAGCCGCGGGTTTGTCCAACGCGACAAGAAGAGCCCTCTGGCTCAAAGGTTGCCCGGGGGATTTGCCATCTAAACACAAACTGTGTTCTATTCCATGTGACGGCCAACTTCTCTTCGGGAAAAAACTTGAAGACATCCTGGAACATGCAGGAGATAAAAAGAAAGGTTTTCCCAACATCCCTAAAGATCCTAAAAAACCTTTTTTTCGGAGGAGAAGATATAATAGAGGTCGCCCCCCAGGGGAGAGGAAAAATTGGGATTTTAGAGATAAAAGAGGATCGGGCTATATGTTTAAAGGCCCCTCCACATCGGCAAAAAAATCCCCCCAATGACATTACGCCAGAAGTGGGAGGAAGACTCTCCCTCTTCTTTCCGGCCTGGGTAAATATCTCCCCCAGTATCTGGGTCACGAACATCATCAGAGACGGCCTAAAAATAAAATTCGTCTGTCCTCCCAGACGAAACTTCATAATAACTCCCCGACGGAAGTCTCAGCAGGAACAATCTGCCCTAGAAACCGAGATCTTGGGACTTGTCCACAAAAAGGTTCTTCAGGAAGTCCCGGTTCGGGAGGAAGGAGAGGGGTTTTACTCCCCCCTCTTCTTGATCCAAAAACCGGATGGTTCTTGGAGAACTATTATAAATCTAAGGAAGCTCAACCAATCCATAGAGAACTACACTTTCAAGATGGAGTCTATAAACACGACCATAAAACTTCTCTTCCAACACTGCTTCATGGCAGTAATAGACTTAAAGGATGCTTACTACCATATACCAATACATCAGGAATAGCTCTCTATATTCAAAATCAGGTAAAGCATTTTCAATATACAGCTCTTCCATTCGGCCTGTCTACAGCCCCCAGAGTTTTCACCAAAGTGATGGTGGAAGTGATGTCATACCTCCGGTCCCGGGATGTAGTAATTGTCCCATATCTGGACGATTTCCTGGTAATAGGGAGGTCAGAGTCCCACTGCACTCATCAAATATCAGTGGTAACATCAACTCTAATGGAGCTGGAGACACAAAAGAGAATAGTAAAACCAAAAACACTCAGTTTGAAAAAATGTTGCAGTAATCCGCAAGTGCTAGTAAAAGATGTAAAAAACAGGGTATTTGGTTGATACGTTTTTTGCAAAAAATGTATACTAAGCTGCTCTACCAATCTTCACGGTATACCCTTATCAGAGCAGTCCTAACTAATGTATGCAATCCCTATCTGATGTATTTAAAAACCTGATCATCTGTATATAACCTGTGTGAACAGGGTTCAGAGAGGAAAAATCCATGTGTGCATACAGGGTAGAACAGCTTTTGTGCAGATAGCCCAAGAGGAGTGGTGGAACTCCCCAGTCTTGTAGACACGAGAACAATTATGGAAACAGGAACACATGGGCTACTTGCACAGTGAACAAGTCTGCATGATCATGTTCACACACCACCAAGAAACCTGAAGACACAAAAGAGAATAGTAAAACCAAAAACACTCAGTTTGAAAAAATGTTGCAGTAATCCGCAAGTGCTAGTAAAAGATGTAAAAAAACAGGGTATTTGGTTGATACGTTTTTGGCAAAAACGTATCAACCAAATACCCTGTTTTTTACATCTTTTACTAGCACTTGCGGATTACTGCATCATTTTTTCAAACTGAGTGTTTTTGGTTTTACTATTCTCTTTTGTGTCTTCAGGTTTCTTGGTGGTGTGTGAACATGATCATACAGACTTGTTCACTGTGCAAGTAGCCCATGTGTTCCTGTTTCCATAATTGTTCTCTTGTGTCTACAAGACTGGGGAGTTCCACCACTCCTCTTGGGCTATCTGCACAAAAGCTGTTCTACCCTGTATGCACACATGGATTTTTCCTCTCTGAACCCTGTTCACACAGGTTATATACAGATGATCAGGTTTTTAAATACATCAGATAGGGATTGCATACATTAGTTAGGACTGCTCTGATAAGGGTAAACCGTGAAGATTGGTAGAGCAGCTTAGTATACATTTTTTGCAAAAAACGTATCAACCAAATACCCTGTTTTTTACATCTTTTACTAGCACTTGCGGATTACTGCATCATTTTTTCAAACTGAGTGTTTTTGGTTTTACTATTCTCTTTTGTGTCTTCAGGTTTCTTGGTGGTGTGTGAACATGATCATACAGACTTGTTCACTGTGCAAGTAGCCCATGTGTTCCTGTTTCTAATGGAGCTGGGTTGGATAATAAACATCCCCAAATCCAGACTACTGCCAGTAAAAATACAGTCCTTCCTGGGGTTAATACTGGACTCCGAGCGTCAGCTCTGCCTCCTTCCACAAAACAAAGAGGATAAGATAATAAACCTGACCAGTACAGCAATACGTCAACCCGCAATGACTCTCAGAAAGGCGATGTCCCTTCTAGGCTCGTTAACATCGTGTATACCGGCAGTAGAATGGGCACAATTCCACCTAAGACATCTACAGTGGGAAGTTCTCTCAGCTCAAAGACTGTTAAGAGGGCATTTAGAAGGAAATCTATGTCTCTCCCTGAGGGTAAGGGATTCCCTAGCTTGGTGGACTGTAGAACACCACCTGACAAAGGGGGTCCGGTGGAAAAATCCGGTCATAGACATCATCACGACCGACGCAAGCGGTACAGGTTGGGGAGCTCATCTGAGATCTCACTCTGTACAAGGTACCTGGTCCATACGAGAAAAAAACTATGGATCAAACGAAAAAGAGCTATGGGCAGTGGAGAAAGCCCCAAGACATTTTCTCCCTTTACTCCAGGGTCGCCATACTCGAATCCTAACAGACAATCGAGCAGTGGTGGCGTATGTCAATCATCAGGGGGGAACGAGGTCCAAAGGCCTCATGAATGCGTCAAAACTCCTCTTCCAACTGGCGGAACAACACCTGTTATCTCTGTCGGCACTACACATCAGGGGCATAGAAAACACTCAAGCAGACTTCCTGAGTCGCAGAGGCTTAAGACAGGGGGAATGGTCCTTAAACCCCCAGATATTTCAACAAATAGTCCAAGCCTGGGGCTCACCAGAAATAGACTTGTTTGCCAATTCTCACAACAAACAAGTCAGAAAATTCTGCTCCTTGAATCCAAGAGAACATCCCTTCGCAGTAGATGCCCTACTAATACCTTGGAAGTTTTCTCTGGCCTACGCATTTTCCCCGATAGTGATGATCCCAGCTGTGATCCGGAAGATCAGAGAGGATCAGGCGAGGATTATCCTCATAGCTCCATTTTGGCCAAGGAGACCATGGTTCTCCCTTCTAAGACAGATGTCGGTAACAGATCCATGGATTTTGCCAGAAATTCCGGACCTACTAACCCAGGGCCCAGTAACCCACTCTCAGGTGAAGGGCTTCCATCTGGCAGCCTGGAATTTGAGAGGGCGTTACTAAGTCGCCATGGATTCTCACCAGGTTTAATCTCCACCCTGTTGAAAAGCAGAAAACCCATAACTTCTAGAATCTATGGTAGGACATGGAAAAAATTTCTTGACTTCCTGGGTGAACCATTGGGGGAGGTGGCTCCAGTGGGTGCTATCCTAGAATTTCTGCAAGCAGGATTACATCTTGGGTTAGCAACCAGCACCCTTAAAGTTCAGGTTTCAGCCTTGGGGGCCCTGTATAACTGTAATCTTGCCTCAAATAGATGGGTTTCACGATTCATAAAATCTTGCAGTAGATCTCGGCCGGTCGTTATCCCAAAAATCCCTCCTTGGGATCTAAATTTGGTCTTAGAAGCTCTAACTAAACACCCTTTCGAGCCCTTACCGGAGTTATCACCTAAGTTACTTACCCTTAAAACAGTTCTTCTAGTAGCCCTAACAACGGCACGTAGGGTAAGTGATTTGCAAGCCCTGTCAATATCCCCTCCTTATACTCAGGTTTTTGATGACAGGATCGTTCTAAGACCAGACCCGGCTTATCTCCCCAAGGTGGTTCAAAAGTTCCATAGCAGTCAAGAGATTACCTTACCATCTTTCTGTAGTAATCCCAAAAATCCAGGGGAACAAAAGTTCCACATGCTAGATGTGAGAAGATCTATGTTACAGTACATATCTATGACTAGTCAGTGGAGGAAAGACCAAACCCTATTCATAGCCTTTCAGGGTAGCAAAAGAGGGTGTGGGGTAGCTAAAAGTACTATTGCTAGATGGATTAGGGAGGCCATTAGTTTATCCTACTCTGCGGGTGGCACTCCGGTTCCTGAAGGCATCAAGGCTCACTCTACCAGAGCCATGGCTACCTCCTGGGCGGAAAAGGCTGAGGTATCAATTGATCAAATTTGCAAGGCTGCTACCTGGTCCTCACCCTCAACTTTTTTCAAGCACTACCGGCTAGACCTTTCCTCCTCTGCTGACCTAACCTTTGGTAGAAGGGTACTCCAAGCGGTGGTCCCTTCCTAAGGTTTCATTCTACAAAAGTCTCTCAGGTGTGCCGTCATGGGGGAAGGGAAAACACCAGGGTTACTTACTGGTAACAGGTTTTTCCGGAACCCATGACGGCACCTGTATATTCCCCCCCTTTATCACCTTTTCGGTGTGCACTATTGTTTTGGGTGCTTTTTTAGTTAATATGATGTGGTGTTGGATTGCCATGTGTACTAACCAGGGGGGCCTCTCATGCTCTGAAAACCAACTGAAGCGAGGGAGAGGTACCGCCCTTTTATTTTCAGTAGGGTTTCCTGTCCTGGCTGAGCGGATCCCCTCTCTCAGGTGTGCCGTCATGGGTTCCGGAAAAACCTGTTACCAGTAAGTAACCCTGGTGTTTTAAAAACCAAACCACTTAGGCAATATATGAGCAATACATATTAACCTGAATATGCATTGAATGTAATGTGTAGGTGCATCAATGTCTGCAACAGTTGTCACCCTAGTCTAAATAGGAAGTGCAAAGCATAATCTTTGCCTGGTGTGCAGGTAAGTTATAACAGTATACTGACATCATTTATGTTGTATCCAGAATATTGGAGGTAGTGAGGTCAAGGAGAAATGATAATAGAGATCTAATTCCCGTGGGACCAGGGATGAAATAATTACCTGAGCGGATAGGTGGTTGCAGTGCGACGCACACCCCGGCGCGCGTTGCGGACCTTGTCGGAGTGTGCGCCGCATATATACAGTACAGACCAAAAGTTTGGACACACCTTCTCAGTTAAAGATTTTTCTGTATTTTCAGGTCTATGAAAATTGTACATTCACACTGAAGGCATCAAAACTATGAATTAACACATGTGGAATTATATACTTAACAAAAAAGTGTGAAACAACTGAAGTTATGTCTTATAGTCTAGGTTCTTCAAAGTAGCCACCTTTTGCTTTGATGACTGCTTTGCACACTCTTGGCATTCTCTTGATGAGCTTCAAGAGGTAGTCACCGGGAATGGTCTTCCAACAATCTTGAAAGAGTTCCCAGAGATGCTTAGCACTTGTTGGCCCTTTTGCTTTCACTCTGCGGTCCAGCTCACCCCAAACCATCTTGATTGGGTTCAGGTCTGGTGACTGTGGAGGCCAGGTCATCTGGCGTAGCACCCCATCACTCTCCTTCTTGGTCAAATAGCCCTTACACAGCCTGGAGGTGTGTTTGGGGTCATTGTCCTGTTGAAAAAGAAATGATGGTCCAACTAAACGCAAACTGGAAGGAATAGCATGCTGCTGCAAGATGCTGTGGTAGCCATGCTGGTTCAGTATGCCTTCAATTTTGAATAAATCCCCAACAGTGTCACCAGGAAAGCACCCCCACACCATCATACCTCCTCCTCCATGCTTCACAGTGGGAACCAGCGATGTAGAGTCCATCCGTCCACCTTTTCTGCATCGCACAAAGACACGGTGGTTGGAACCAAAGATCTCAAATTTGGACTCATCAGAACAAAGCACAGATTTCCACTGGTCTAATGTCCATTCCTTGTGTTCTTTAGCCCAAACAAGTCTCTTCTGCTTGTTGCCTGTCCTTAGCAGTGGTTTCCTAGCAGCTATTTTACCATGAAGGCCTGCTGCACAAAGTCTCGTCTTAACAGTTGTTGTAGAGATGTGTCTGCTGCTAGAACTCTATGTGGCATTGACCTGGTCTCTAATCTGAGCTGCTGTTAACCTGCGATTGCTGAGGCTGGTGACTTGGATAAACTTATCCTCAGAAGCAGAGGTGGCTCTTGGTCTTCCTTTCCTGGGGAGGTCCTCATGTGAGCCAGTTTCTTTGTAGCGCTTGATGGTTTTTGCCACTGCACTTGGGGACACTTTCAAAGTTTTCCCAATTTTTCGGACTGACTGACCTTCATTTCTTAAAGTAATGATGGCCACTCGTTTTTCTTTACTTAGCTGCTTTTTTCTTGCCATAATACAAATTATAACAGTCTATTCAGTAGGACTATCAGCTGTGTATCCACCAGACTTCTGCACAACACAACTGATGGTCCCAACCCCATTTATAAGGCAAGAAATCCCACTTATTAAACCTGACAGGGCACACCTGTGAAGTGAAAACCATTCCCGGTGACTACCTCTTGAAGCTCATCAAGAGAATGCCAAGAGTGTGCAAAGCAGTCATCAAAGCAAAAGGAAGAAGAGAACCTAGAATATAAGACATAATTTCAGTTGTTTCACACTTTTTTGTTAAGTATATAATTCCACATGTGTTAATTCATAGTTTTGATGCCTTCAGTGTGAATGTACAATTTTCATAGTCATGAAAATACAGAAAAATCTTTAACTGAGAAGGCGTGTCCAAACTTTTGGTCTGTACTGTAGATCTCTTCTATTATCAGCTCCTTGGTTGTTTGAGTCTAGGCCTTTCATATTATGCTTTGCATTTCCTATTTAGACTAGGGTGAAGCAGTTGCATACATTGATTCACCTGCATTTTCAGGTTAATATGTATCGCTCATATATTGCCTAAGTGGTTTGGTTTTAAAAATGTTATTGTATTTATGTTCTTCTTTTATTATTAATGTGTGGGCACCTTTTGTATGTGTTGTTACCTCTTACCATTTGTCTAATAAAGGTATTTATCTTTATACGAACTGTCCCAATCTTCCTAATTGATCACGTTTGGCTTCTCCTTTTTGGACTTCATTGTGTGATTTTTGCAATCTTACATTTACATTATCTTAATGATTGTACCCTTCTGTTTATCTCTTAATTACTTTCATGCAGCCTTAAAGTCTTCACCTATGATTGCCCAATCTTCGTTGGGCTCCAAGGAGATGACCAGTCTTCTAACCTCACCCAAGTACGTTCTGTGTCATAAATGTATCTTGAATTGTGTATCTCTCCAACAGCTCCACTTCCAACTTGTGCTTGATACAGTCAGTACGTCACCAGTGCTGCAGATGAAGGCGGCTGCTCTTTCTGAAAGCTAAGGGTACTTTCACACTAGCGTTTTTTTTAAATCCGTCACAATGCGTCGTTTTGCAGAAAAAACGCATCCTGCAAAAGTGCTTGCAGGATGCGTTTTTTCCCCATAGACTTCTATTGACGACGGATTGGCACACTTCGCATCCGTCTTGCAACGGATGCGTCGTGCTTTGGCGGACCGTCGGGAGAAAAAAACCCTACATGTAACATTTTTTTTCTCCCGACGGACTGCTTTTTCTGACCGCGCATGCGCGGCCGGAACTCCGCCCCCACCTCCCCGCACCTTACAATGGGGCAGCGGATGCGCCGGAAAAATGCATCCGCTGCACCCATTGTGCAATGCAGCAAACGCTAGCGTCGGAATCTCTCCCCGACGCATTGCGACGGGGAGATTCCGACGCTAGTGTGAAAGAAGCCTAAGAGGGCCTCCTCCTCTGTCTTGGCCGATGCATAGACCTCATGGCAGTCAATAGTAAAATGGAAACCATAGCGCATAAACATTACTTGAAAGTGTGTTTTTATTTCTTGTATGACTTTTCCTATCATATAGATTGATTACCGGTGTACTGTTCAATGTTGGAAAACAAAAAAGACTAAGCTTCAAGTGGCTATAGATACACTCGTCCAGCGTCTCATTGTATTCTTTGATTCTTTGGAAGCAAAATTGCCAAAACTGTGCAGTAGGGCCAGGACAATAGGTACAGTGACCATAAAAATGTACAGACACCTGTATTGTCAGTGGTGGAGAGTCGCTTTAATACTTCTCACTGTGCCTTCACACATGTTCCCCGTATCACCTGCCGCATTACACGCACGCGAACACACACTTTCTGATTACCCTGTGTTGTGTCATATGTGTGCATAAAAGTATCACTGCCCAAGAAATTTATGAATATATTTGTGGAAAAAAATAGCAATTGGCTATTGGCTCACTTGTCTGGGTGCACGGCCAAAGTAACAGCAACAGTCCAAACGATAGCCAGCACTCACGTCTTCTTAAAAGAATTGCTTTATTGATCCAGTAGTATAAAAAAAGCACAACAATTTCTACACAACAGCACAAAAAATAAAAAGCCAGAAAAGAAACATCCGCTGTCCTCCCAGGCAACATGTTTCATATCTAAGTAGTCATTTGTCAAGCCTGAATGAATATATTGTTGTATTTGATGCGTTAAATGCACATAAGCTCTTAAAGGGAATCTGTCACCATGAAAATGCTGTCCAGTCTGGTTCCAGAGCAGGGGGAACAGTTTTTTGAGGAAAGATTCAGTATGACCTGTGATTTAATCATTGAAACCTCTGCTCTTTCTGGGGTTTTCAGTCCAGTGACTGACAGCTTTCTTTGTGTGCACTGGACTGAAATATCACAGAAAGAGCAGAGGATTAAATGATTAACACACAAGTTATACAGTCTGTTTTTCACAAGACTATGTATCGATCTACTCCACTCCCCCTGCTCTATAACCTGATGCCTGCAGATTGGACTGCGGATTCATGGTGACAGGTTCCCTTTAAATGAGATCACGCCTGACAGAAATTAGACCGAGGTGAATCCATATAAGAAGATGGGCTAAAACACTCCACTTATATAATGCAATTTATATGGACCTTTTTATTTTTTTTCTGGTTTGTCTGTCCTCTGTGCACTAATAATAAGTAGATTTTTTTGCTTACCTGAAAATCTGTTTCTCATAGTCTTCATTGAGGGACACAGAACCATGTGGTAGTCTGCTGCCACCTGGAGGCTCAAACTATTATTGCAATGAAATAAAATTGGCTCCTCCCCAGCAGACTATACCTCGCCTGCTGGAGCCAGGCTTCCTCAGTTTTGTGAGAAAGCTGTAGAAAGAGAAAAGAATTAAGACAATAAGAAATATAACTGCATGCCCAACTGGGCAACCAAGGAAAGGAGCTGTGTCCCCCCCAATGGGGACTACGAGAAACAGATTTTACAGTAAATTAAAAAAAAAAAATCTCCTTTTCTCCTTCGCCACATTGGGGGACACTGGACCATGGGTGAATGCTGCTGCCACTAGGAGGCTGACACTACGTTGAGACAGAGTTAGCTCCTCCCCTGCAGTGTACACCCTCCTGCTGGCTCCCAGAGATCCAATTCAAGCTTAGTGTCTGTAGGAGGCACACCGGTCTGCTATTCAGACCAAAATCTTTTTTTTATTTTGATTTTTCGCTTTTTAATTTTTACCCGGACGAAGGGGTGATGGAACCTTTCAAGGCTCCGATCTCCCCGAACCAACAACAGGCGAGCATAGAGAGTGTCGCCTCTCCGTATCCTCTCCTGCGACGTGGGATGCCATTGCCTGGGCTGATTTTTGGGGCAACGGGTCTCTTAAAGAGCACCGATCTCCCCACACCTTTTAAGAGATGAGCACATGGAATGTCGCCTCCATGTATCCTCTTCTGCAGCCAGGCCTATTGCCGGACAACTTGCCCTGCCCACCAGATCAGACCCTTGGATGTACAGAGGCACGCTCCATCTTGGCGTCCGTGCAGCCCCTACTGCATCACCATTGAAAAAGCAGATGATGGAAGGAGGTGGACGGTTCCTCTCCACCCCCCTTTAAGCGATTGGTGGATTGAGGCTTTCCAAGCCTGCACCGTCCAAACAACTCCGGTCAGCACAGCTGCTCTGCAATCCCCTTCAATATGGGGTAAGTGCCATGGGGATCCTAGCAGTTTGGGAGGGGTCGTTCCTGGCAGTTTTAGGAGGGCTCCATAGTGGCAGGGACATCGCAGGGCTCCACAGCGCATTTCCGGAGGGCCGCTGGTGCGCGCCTGCCAAAGCCATAAATCTAGTCCCCGGCCTCGGCCAAGTGTAGGCCGCATTCAGATAGGCCCCGCCCACTGCTCATGTCCCTCCAGCGGCTCCGCCCACAGACCTGGCTTTTAACGCTTCATGCGAGAGTGCCTCCCAACTCTTGGCAGCCATCTTTCTTGCAAGGCACCCCTCTGTTCGGCTGCCTTTTCTGCACGTGTCAGCAGCCCTGGATGCCGGTCTTCTCCCATACTCAGCGCGCCGCCTCATCAGACTGTGGGACACAGGACTTGGGTAAGGAGACTGCACTAGGTGCTTCCTGCAGTTTTATTCCCCAGCGCTCCCAGGTAGCAGCTTTAACTTATATTGGGGTACATCATGTTGCAGCCTAAATCTAAAAAGTACATACCACCTTTTTCACTGCATGTACCACCTGCCAGGCTCCTCGGCCTCAAAGCTCCCCTTTCTGCTCAGTCTGTGATCCCCAATGCGCTCAGGAGACCTCCGCCACTACCGACCCCAGTGTACCTAGCCCCCCAGAGTGGGCTGCGTCACTGTCACAATCCATGGCTTCTTTGGCCAAAGCGATTGAATCCCTTCAAGACCCCTCTGCGGATCGAGGTAGTCACCTATCTGGGTTAAGAGACCCCCCCCCCCTCCCCCCTTACAGGGGAATCATTGGCCAGCAGGGGCCGATCACACCTGAAGGTACAGACATCCAGAAAATGGATCTGCATTACCTCACCAGAGCATTCATGCCATTCAGCCTCCGGTAACTCCGCTTCTCGCTCACCCTTTACAGGGGTTCGCAGCGAACAAGACTCAGAATATGAGTCAGAGGCATCTCTGGACCCGGATTACCCGGAGTTTCAATCGACTGCGGATACTCTTATTGAAGCCGTCAATCACGCGCTAAAAATTGACGATTGCTCTAGTTCGACCCTGGATCATGCGGTGTCCGGCAACACAGAGAGCAACCTGATAGGTGCTTTACGGGGAAAAAGTCCCTTGAGGCAAAATACCCCTTTTCTGCAGATCTTATCAAGGATTGGACGGAGCCTCCTTTAGTGGACCCTCCCTTGTCGCATTTATCGTCCAAAATGCTTTTATCCTTGCCTGATGGGGCTTCTATTAAAAATCCCACAGACTGACAAATAGATAACCTTGCTCGCTCTGTTTACGAAACCTCAGGTTCCTCTCTCTCCCCATCTGTCGCTGCGGCATGGGTCGCAAAGGCAATGGTTTTCTGGGCAGATGCCCTTGCAAAATCCATTCAGGACAGGGCTCTTCCATCAGAGACAGTGGATCTCGCCAAACAAATTGCCATGACCGGTGACTATGATGTATGCGTCTCTAGATGCAGCGAACTGCGCTGCACTTGCAGCTTCAAACGCCATCACCATTAGGCGAGCATTATGGCTTGGGAGCGGCGAGCGGACTCCTCTTCTAAAAAGTCCTTAATTTCTCTGCCTTTTCAGAGTGGATGACTGTTTGGAGAAAAGTCAGACCAGCTTATTTCCGATGCTACAGGAGGGAAAAGCACATTTCTCCCGCAGCAAAGGCCCAGGCGGACTTTTCAATGCCACCAACAGTTTTGATTACAGACCTTTCACTGTAGCCCGTTTTGGTCTACCTCCACAGCCTCGTCAAGATCGGGACGATCACCGCGTTGAGAGAGAGCCCCAGGTCTCGTACAGGCCCAACCAGCCCTGGAAAGGTAAACCTAGTCAATCCAGACCCAAGGGAACCAGGTTCTCCTCACAATGACTCGCGAAGTCATCCGGACGACACCACCAAAGTAGCCGGGCCGCCTGCTTTTTCAGCATGTCTGGCTTTCCGTCATTCACGACTAATGGGTGAGAGACCTGGTGTCTTCCGGATACAAAATAGAATTTTCCGCTTCTCCTCGAACGGTTCTTCTCTTCTCGTCTCCCAAATTCAGAGGCTCGGGCTCGCGCACTTTATTGCGCCATCGAATCTCTCTGGCGAAACGGGGTCATTGTTCCGGTTCAAGAACACAAGTGGTTGAGCGGTTTCTACTCAAACCTCTTCATCGTTCCAAAGGACGGGGCTGTGCGGCCCATTTTGGACCTAAAGTTGTTAAACAGGTATATCAAGGTCCGGCACTTCAAGATGGAATCCCTCCAATCGGTCATTTCTTTAATGGAAAATGGAGAATTTCTGGCATCCTTCGACATCAGGGATGCTTATCTTCACATCCCAATCTTCCCACCGCATCAAAGGTTTCTGTGTTTTGCCATTCAGGGGGACCATTTCCAATTCATGGCCTTACCCTTCGACCTCGCCACTGCTCCCAGGGTATTCACGAAGGTCATGGCGGCCGTGATGGCCGTTCTGCACTCCCGGGGAGTGGTCGTTTTGCCATATTTGGACGACCTCCTCATCAAGGGACCGTCCTACCAGGCTTGTGAGGACTGCGTCCACATTACCTTGGATACTCTTTCTCGCCAGGGCTGGCTGATAAACTTGGACAAGTCTTCCCCCGTTCCGGCCAAGCGGATCTCCTTCCTAGGGATGATCCTGAACACCTTCCAGTGGTTGGTTATGCTCCCTCTGTCCAAGGCCCAAGCCCTTGAGCTGGGAACCCGGACGCTTCGTCGTCCCTCCCTTTATTCCATTCGGTTTGCCATGAGGATCCTGGGAAAAATGGTAGCAGCAATAGAAGCTGTTTCCTTCGTCCAATTGCATCTCCGCCCTTTGCAACAAGTGATTCTGGACAATTGGGACAGGAGTCCCTTATCTCTCGATTGGCTATGTCTTCTGTCCGCATGGGTAAGGCAAGCGCTCAAATGGTGGACGTTGGAATCGTCATTCGGGGAAGGTCCTTTCTTCCGATTCACTGACTGGTAGTGACTACCGACACCAGTCTCTTCGGCTGGGTAGCAGTATTTCGTCACCACACTGCCCAGGGGCGTTAGACGAGTCAAGACATCCGATACATACTAGAGACCCGAGAGATCAGGTTTGCCCTGAGACGTTTCCACTCCCTCCTTGAGGGTCATCCCATTCGGATTCAATCAGACAGCGTCACAGCGGTGGCGTACATAAATCATCAGTGGGGTACCCGCAGCAGGGCGGCAGTGCGCGAGGTGTCCCGCATTCTCCATTGGACCGAGAACAACCGCTCTGTAATTTCTGCAGTGCATATCCCAGGCGTGGAAAACAGGGCGGCGGATTTTCTCAGCCGTCAGGGTCTCGCCTCAGGAGAGTGGGAACTCCATCCGGAGGTCTTCCAGTAGATTTGCCTTCGTTAGGGAGCTCCGGACATGGATCTGATGGCTTCCAGGCTGAACGCCAAGGTACCCAACTTCATAGCTCGATCTCGGGACCCCAAGGCCATCGGGGTAGACGCGCTTGTCTCCCCGTGGCATCAGTTCCATCACCCGTATGTCTTTCCTCCACTTCCCTTACTACCGAGGGTTATCCGGAAGATCAAGACGGAGGGGGTTCCTCTAATCCTAGTTGCCCCAGATTGGCCAAGCCGCACGTGGTAGATGGAGTTAGTGCAGCTCGTCTCCGACGTCCCCTGGCGTCTGCCAGATCGCCCAGATCTGCTCCGCCAATGTCCGATTTACCACCAGAACTCAGGGGCCCTACGTTTAACGGCTTGGCTGTTGAAACCTGGATCCTAACTCAAGCCGGTTTCTCCCAACAAGTATTCTCCACCATGATTAGTGCTCGCAAATCGACATCTGCTTGCATCTATCACCGCACCTGGAAAGCCTTCTTCTCATGGTGCAGGCACCGTGGACGTCCTCCTCTCGTCTTCTCGGTTCCCTCCATTCTGGAATTTCTCCATTCCGGTTTGGATTTCGGTTTGGCACTCAGCTCCCTCAAGGGTCAGATTTTGGCTTTATCCGTTTTGTTCCAACGCAAGATTGCTTCAAATTTACAAGTGAGAACTTTCGTTCTGGGAGTCTCCCACGTGAGCCCCCCTATAGGATGCTGGTTTAGGCCTGGGATCTTAATTTGGTCCTAGGTGCTCTTCAGGAGAATCCTTTTGAACCTTTGCAAGACGTTTTGCTGACTGTTCTTTCCTGGAAAGTTGTTTCTCTTGTAGCAGTAACCTCTATCAGATGAGTCACAGAGCTAGCTGCCCGTCGTGTCGATCGCCTTTTCTTACCTTCCACCAGGACAAAATGGTCCTTCGTCCATCTCCGTCCTTTCTGCCCAAGGTGGTCTCATCCTTCTACCTTAATGAAGACATCGTTCTTCCCTCCTTTTGTCCAGTGCCAAGACATCGTGTTGAAGAGGCCCTTCACACCCTGGATGTAGTAAGGGCTCTCAGGAGGTACATTTCGAGGACTGTACCCTTCCGTAAGTCGGACGCCCTTTTCGTGCTACCTGAGGGTCACAGAAAGGGTTTAGCCGTTTCTAAAGCCACGATAGCCAGATGGATTCGGTCGGCTATTCAGGAGTCCTATCGGGTCAGGGGCAGACCTATCCCGGCGGGGATTAGGGCACACTCAACTCGGTCGGTGGGCGCTTCTTGGGCCATCCGGCATTGGCAGAACAGTTTTGAAAGGCCACAACTTGGTCCAGCCTGCATATGTTCTCTAACCACTACAATATCCATACTCCATCATCTGCTGATGCGGCCCTTGGCAGACATATTCTGCAAGCGGCTGTAGCGCATCTATAGTCAGTTGGTACACGGAGTTAATCGGTTATGTTGTTTCCCATCCAGGGACTGATTTGGGACGTCCCATGGTTCTGTGTCCCATGGTTCTGTGTCCCCCAATGTGGCGAAGGAGAAATAGGAATTTTTGTGTACTGCCGTAAATTCCTTTTCTCCAAGCCACTCATTGGGGGACACAGCACCCACCCTGTTAGCCTTATGGCTTGTATTTTGGTTTCTTCCTTACTCTGACATGTTGTACTCTAATATGATGTTATATGTTGACTAGCTATTGAACCCGTTCTACGCCCGGGTGGCGAGCATTTATATTGGTATATGGTCTCCATCCTCTCATGTGCTGCTCCATCCTGCGTCCCCATCCTGTCATGTGCTGTTCCATCCTGCGCCCCCATCCTGTCATGTGCTGCTCCATCCTGCATCCCCATCCTGTCATGTGCTGCTCCATCCTGCGTCCCCATCCTGTCATGTGCTGCTTCCATCCTGCACCCCCGTTCTGTCATGTGCGGATCCTGTGCACACGCTGCCTGATTCCTTTCTGACACCATTTTCTTGGTCCTCCTGCTGCCGGAAAGCGCGAACTGCGCAGGCGCCGATTCCGGCAGCAGGACCAAGAAAATGGCGGCGGAAAGGAATCGGGTGGCGTAAGTAACAAATTGCTGTGGCATGAAGTGCCACAGCTTCATGCCACAGCAATTTGTTACTGACGCCACCTGATTCCTTTCCGCCGCCGTTTTCTTGGTCGTCCTGCTGCCGGGATCGGCGCCTGCGCACACTGAGTGTGTCTTCAAGAAAATGGCGCTGGAAAGCTTGGACTGTGCAGGCGCCGATCCCGGCAGCAGGAGGACCAAGAAAATGGCGGCGGAAAGGAATCAGGTGGTGTAAGTAACAAATTGCTGTGGCATGAAATATTGTCCACGGTGTCCCCACGTCCGGGTCACGGATCATAAATGCCCCCCCTGCTCCCCCCTTTTTCCCTGATACTGGCTATAATGTAACGCTAGGCGCGTCGTGCCTGCGCAGTCTATAAAGGCTTCGGACATAGTGACGCTCCCAGCGTTATAGATAATGATCTTCTCTTGCTTTTGCACTGAACTGGATCTGGATAAAAATAGGTTTTGGTCTGAATAGCAGACCTGTCTGAATAGCAGACCTGTCTGCCTCCTACAGACACTAAGCTTGAACTGGTTCTCTGGGAGCCAGCATGAGGGTGTATACTGCAGGGGAGGAGCTAACTCTTTTTGTCTCAACTTAGTGTCAGCCTCCTAACGGCAGCAGCATAACACACGGTTCTGTGTCCCCCCAATGAGTGGCTCGGAGAAAAGGATTTTACGGTGAGTACACAAAAATCCCTATTTCTCTTTTGTCCTCTTGGGGAACACAGAACCATGGGACGTCCTAAAGCTGTCCCTAGGCTGGGATAGTATTAAATATTATACCGTAACCACCTACTTTTTCGACGTAACATAAGCGGAAGTCGTCTGCAGTATCTTCCTAACAAGGCTTATATCTGCTGAAGCGAAAGTGTGCACCCTGTAAAGCTTGGAAAACATCTGCAGCTATGCCCTATGTTGCTTTACAGAGCTGCAAGGCTGATGCCTTGATGACCAAGCGCCCAGGAAGCTCCCACCGCCCAAGTAGAGTGCGTCCTAATTTTTAATGGGGCTGGCCTGGGCTTAGCCTTATAAACCTGGATAATAGCAGTCTTTATCCAGTGGGCGATGGTCGCTTTAGAAGTGACTTGACCCTTAAGAGGGCTATGTGGTATAACAAATAAGGAATCAGAACGCCTAAATGAGGCAGTAGCCAATAAATAATATCTTGCGACTCTAACAGCGTCCAACCTGTGCAGAGCTTTCTCCCTAGGATGAAATGGTGCCAGACAAAAGGAAGTCAAAACAATATCTTCATTAAGGTGTAAAGTCAAAGCCACCTTCTGGAGAAAAGACGGAACCGGCCTCAACACTACCTTATTCTGATGAGGAATGACGTAAGCAAGAAATAGCTGCAACCTCCGAGACCCTCCTAATAGAAGTGATGGCTATAAGGAAAGCTACCTTTATAAGAAAGAAAAAGCGCAGAGATCTCTTTGATCAGCTCAAAAGGTGGTGATTGAAGAGACTAAAACAAGACTCAGATCCCAAGGGTCCAGAGGAGCCTGATAGGGTGGCTTAACATGTGCCACCCCCTGGAGAAAAGTTCTAATTTGGGCTATTGATGCTAAATCCTTCTGAAACAAAATAACCAGGGAGGACACCTGACCCTTGAGCTAGTTAAACTCCCAGCCCAATCCGAAGGAGAGCAGCACTGGCCAGGAAAAAGCTACAAGCAAAGTTGACTCACACAAACAAAAATAAGCCTTCCAAGTGCGATGGCAGACCCTCAGATATGTCAGACTGACTCAGTCCTGCTGTTCTCAAAATCACAGCTTCTACAGCCATACCATCAATTTGAGCACCAGTAAATTTGGATGGAATAACGAATCCTGGGACAGATGGTCCGGGTGGTTCAGTAGAGCCCATGGGACATACGCCAGGAGATTGACCTCATCCGAATACCTGGCTCTCCAAGGCCAATCTGAAGCAATGAGAATGACTGGAACACCCTCTGTCCTGATCTTCTTGAGAAGTCTGGGTAGAAGTAGTAGAGATGGAAAGAGATGAGGCAGAAATAACTGGGACCAAGAGATTGCCAGGGCGTTGACTGCAATCGCCTGAGGGTCCTGGGACCATCTCAAAAATTTCAATACTTTGTGATTAAGTCTGGATGCCAGTAGATCTACATCCGGCATATGCCACGAGCGACAGATCTGCATGAACACTTCTGGGTGAAGAGCCGACTGTCCTGCAGGTAGCTACTGGAGACTTAAAGTCTGCCTCCCAATTGTCTACCCCCGATATGTGAACTGCAGAGATTAGAGGAATTTTGTCCTCTACCCAGTCCAGAATCCCTATGACTTTAGCCATGGCCGATGGACTTAGTATGCCCCTCCCTGTGTTTGATATTCGCAACTCCTGGAGTAAGTGCTGCCATTGTAGCTGAACGCTCCGGTCACGAGTGCCGGCGGCAGTGCCGGGTATTGAGGCAAGAGACTCGCGCGAGTTTCTCGCATTGCACTCGCAAGTATGACCCCGGCTTAAAGGTTGCTCTCCAGAGTTCCTGAGAGACCTTTGGTCCTACCTGACTCATTTGGTGCAGTAAACTGGTGAAAGGGACAGACCTCCAAAAGGGACGGCTGGCCTTGGACTGAGGAAGCAGAGTGTTTCTACCACCTGTTGCTTCTGAAATGATCTTGTCCAATGGATTCACAAATAAGCAGGACCTGTCAAAGCTTTCCTGGAAGCCAAGTCCACCCTCCATACCTTGATCCACAGCTTTTGGCAAATTGTGACTCGAGGATGTTGACAGAACAGAGATACTTCCTTGCCTGTGCAATCTAATTAGCGATCTAAACTAATCCCAGATCCTAGAAGCCAGTCAACAAACTGTTTCAAATGCTTATCCCATGCATTACTGACTTGGAAACCCATGTGGCAGAAAAGGCTGGACAAAGGGCAAAAAACCTACTTCCTCAAAAGCGGACCTCGCCACAGACCCTATAAGAGTGTCTGAGAGATCCTTAAGCATTGCAATCTCTGCAAGAGGTAGAGATGTCACCTTAGATTAGCGAGAAACAGCGTATCTACCACCGTTGGAGTAGATCAAGCAGCCACCAGCTCTGTGAAGGGATCTAAAACCTTCATACGGTTATGCTTCTGAAAGCTGACACCAAACTATCCATCATTTCTCTTAGTTTTTCCAACTGATAAAGATCTAGAATGAATACT
Organism: Ranitomeya imitator; assembly: GCF_032444005.1. Lineage (NCBI taxonomy): Eukaryota > Metazoa > Chordata > Amphibia > Anura > Dendrobatidae > Ranitomeya > Ranitomeya imitator. The sequence goes on along the minus strand of NC_091285.1, from coordinate 620,957,610 downwards.
GAACTAGAACTTGATTCTGAATACTGAGGGAAGCGAATCGCCTGGGAAGGGGAAAAGGAATATTTGCGCCTCCCCTGTGAAGGCGACCAGGACAAGGAAGTATCCTGCAGAAATCTGGACTACTTTCGTAACCAGCCATATTGGTATGTGCTGGCTGGAGGATCCGACTCGCTCACAATGGCAATCAGTGTTCCTGGAGCGGTAGTAGTCACTGGCAATCATTCCACAACGGTAACCAGTGTTCTGGATCCCTTGGTTAGTTTGGCTACAGACTGAGCTTAATCAGGAGCCCAAGCCGGTGGGGCCACATTCTACTCAGCTGTCAGTTATCCTCTGTGCAGCTACCATCAAGGGAGCAGGAGGGATACAGGCAGCACAATAGGCCACAGAATGACCAAGGGAAAACTTACTATGCTTGTGTGACTTGTAATAGTAAGTGGCAAGTGCAGACTTCACTAATTGTCATGCATGTCTCTAGGCTCAGACTTTATAAGTGAGAAAAGACAGAAAAAAATAGACTACTAAACAGTGAGACAAAAACCATTGGAGTGCCTAGAATCAGCCCCCAGTAGCCAACAGCCTACCTCGTCCACAATGTAGGAACCTATGTCCCCTGTGAGCTTTCGATCTTGCGAGGAGGAAGACGCCGAGGTGCTTCGGTGCCCCACACCGTTTCAAAGTGCCGAAGCCAGGAAGAGGAAGGGGTGGAGCCAGAGGGGCTGGCACCTGGGAGGGTTAAGATTTTCAGAGTGGCTAATTCTGCCTCTCTTCAGGTAACAAGTGGAGTAGCGTTGTTTTGTGTGCTTTCGAGGAGTTTGTCTTGAGCCTCTCCATAACATATTCTTAAAGTTACGTTTGTAGATGTTTGCATTTCCAGCGGCCATGACTCAATGTGGCTTGTCTGAGCTAGTTACCCTTCCTGCAGGGCTTCCTTCATTGTTTTTCTTAAGACAAGGTGGTCTTACACTTCATGCCATTTTTTTCTTGTACAGGTGAGCTCTGCCTTCCACATCAATGAGGACATCATCTTCCTCTCTTTTTTTTTTTTGCTCATCTCAAGCTCATCCTGTGAGCTTTCCCTCCATCATCTGGATCTTTTTATCCTCCCTGACAAGCTTTGCAATAGCCTGTCAGTATCCAAGAAAATTATTTCCAAATGGATTAGATCTGCTGTGGTAGCCTACAAGGCCCAGGTTGAACATCTTCCCTTTGGGTCGCTACGTTCCACTAGAGCAGTGGGTATCTCCTGGGCAGTAAACCATTGGGCCTTTGTGTTCCAAAGTGGGTATCTCCTGGGCAGTAAACCATTGGGCCTTTGTGTTCCAGGTTTCCATGGCTGCCACCTCGGCCTCTGTCCACACCTTTCCTCGGGTTCGATAAGCTCTGCTCTATGCCCCAAACTGGCCTCTGCAGAAACCATAGGGTGCTGCAGGCCTCTATCTGCTACGTGGTGCACATGGTCACCTATTTTTTTTTCCCACCTGTTTGTACTGCTTTCAGACGTCCCACGGTCTTGTCGTCCCACGGTCTTGTCGTCCCACGGTCTTGTCGTCCCACGGTCTTGTCGTCCCACGGTCTTGTCGTCCCACGGTCTTGTCGTCCCACGGTCTTGTCGTCCCACGGTCTTGTCGTCCCACGGTCTTGTCGTCCCACGGTCTTGTCGTCCCACGGTCTTGTCGTCCCACGGTCTTGTCGTCCCACGGTCTTGTCGTCCCACGGTCTTGTCGTCCCACGGTCTTGTCGTCCCACGGTCTTGTCGTCCCACGGTCTTGTCGTCCCACGGTCTTGTCGTCCCACGGTCTTGTCGTCCCACGGTCTTGTCGTCCCACGGTCTTGTCGTCCCACGGTCTTGTCGTCCCACGGTCTTGTCGTCCCACGGTCTTGTCGTCCCACGGTCTTGTCGTCCCACGGTCTTGTCGTCCCACGGTCTTGTCGTCCCACGGTCTTGTCGTCCCACGGTCTTGTCGTCCCACGGTCTTGTGGTCGTCCCACGGTCTTGTGGTCGTCCCACGGTCTTGTGGTCGTCCCACGGTCTTGTGGTCGTCCCACGGTCTTGTGGTCGTCCCACGGTCTTGTGGTCATCCCACGGTCTTGTGTCGTCCCACGGTTTTGTGTCGTCCCACGGTTTTGTGTCGTCCCACGGTCTTGTTGTCCCACGGTCTTGTGGTCGTCCCACGGTCTTGTGGTCGTCCCACGGTCTTGTGGTCGTCCCACGGTCTTGTGGTCGTCCCACGGTCTTGTGGTCGTCCCACGGTCTTGTGGTCGTCCCACGGTCTTGTCGTCCTACGGTCTTGTGTCGTCCCACAGTCTTGTGTCCTCCCGTGCTATTAACGATAACACTGAATTTCTCTATCGCTTCATTG